>NC_064855.1:68944251-69024251 GCF_024139225.1 Suncus etruscus
GTCACAATAACACAGATTATGCATTTGTCAAATTTTTCTTTTATTTAACTAATTCTTTATAGACATTAGCAGATTGAGTGAACCAAAAGACTATTAAAGAAATAGAATACTTTAATAGCAATGTTTCAGTATGATTATGTAGATTAGTTTATAAAGTGCTATACCCAGAATGTAAAGATGTATATTCCTTATCATTACAAGTTCACTGCTGTGATCATTATTTAGGTCTCAGACTTTTAGTAAATTTCTCAAATTCAAATAAATTACTATCTCAGAGAAAAATGGGATTCTATTAGATACCATGCAACAAAATATCTGAAACTTATACATTTCAACTTTCAAAAGTCACCCTTCCTACTACTGGGAACCTATTCAAAGACCTCAGAACACTATTTAAAGGACATTTGTGCTCTGTGTTCACTACAGCACTATTTACAGTATCTAAGATTTGAAAAAAGTTCAGGTATATAAAAACAGATGATTGAATAAAGAAATTATGGTATATAAGCACAATGGAAAAGGTTGGAGCAATAGGGTGTTTGCCTTGCACACGGCCTACCTGGGCTCAATCCCTGGCATCCCATATAGTCCCTCAAGCCTACCAGAAGTGATTTTTGAGCACAGAGCCAGGAGTAACTCCTGAATGCTACTGGGTGTTACCAACTCCCCATCCCCCCCTAAAAAATCACAAATCTAGCTATAAATATAAATGATATTATGCATTATATGTATAAAACTATCATTAACAGTATTGTAAATCATGCTGCTTTAAAAACAAGGATGGAAAAATTACCTTTCAAAGTGAATATTAAGGAAAAATAAAAACTGTAAGTTATTTTGGTATAATTGAATTAAAAATTCAAGTTTTCTATGTAGCCTTAAAACGTTTATTAAAAATAGAAATAAAGAACTGAGATCTTACTAAGATAGGATCATGACACTGAAATGACTACAAATATTCATGAATATAAATTGAATCTAAAAACACGAATACATGCATAATTAGGACATTTGTTATTGATAACAGTATTTTTAAATCGGTTTCAAACATTGATGTTCTAATTGATTAACACTTAGAATATAATGAGTGTTATAAATATTTTGTGGTGAAACTTCTTTCTCACCCATGAACAAAAACTCAGAAGCAAAATGATTTACATATAAATATTTTATTGTGGGAAATGAGTAAATAACTTTACAAGAGAATGACTATATAGGAGAAAGAAATAGTCTTATAGTTAGTAGACAAAGCTTCAGAAATTCTCCTTTTTTCTAATTTTTATTATAACACCATGATCTGCCAACTTGTTCATAATACAGTTGCCTAAAGCACTAAATATTCCAACACCAATACCATCACCAGTGTGACCTTTCCTTCCTTAGTATCCTCAATCTCCCACCCATCATCATAGCCTGCCTCCATGCAGGCACAAACAAATTTACCTCATACTTCTTGTTATAACATGAAGGCAAATGGAATTAACAAAAGTTAGATCATCATATACCAATTAGAAATTATTGTGATATCCCTAGTGTTAATAAATCAGTGTCTAAGGATGTGCTGGGCTGTGATTGGTGCTAGTTGCACTTCAGTGTTACAGTTTAGGATCACTAAGCTTGGTAGATTACTATGTAACTTTCCCATAAGGTTTCCTTTGATACTACTGGGCTGACACTACTATAAGATATTGGGATATGGCAGTCATGGGGTCCAGGATTTATAGATCCAAACCAAATTTAGTGGCTTGAAAGTTTGATAAGGTTAAGTTTTGGAGCTGGCAGATTTCTGTCAGAGGGCATAGGGGATGGTATTGGGCTGCTGTAGTTTGTGCAAAAAGGGGTATCTGCCTACTTTCTGCAAATGCCACAGTGGTATCAGCCAGAACTGGACTATCTGGAAAGAATCAGCAGCCATTATTATTATTATTTTTTTGGAGCATGATAGAGGGCTTGGGCAATTTTTCTGCCAGACAAAAGCTTCAGAAATTCTTACATGCTATTAAGAAAGAGTACTTAGAGAAAAACTGTCAAAAGATTTAAATAGCAGTTAAGAAAAAAACTTGTAGTTTCAGAGAAATGACTGAAAGGACTGAAGTGCATGCTTTGCCTGCATGATCCCCCAAGCACTGCTAAAAATGACCCTAGAGCAGAGTGTTAGGGGTAGTCCCCAAAATTGTGAGGTGTGGCCAAACCAAAAGGGAAAAAAGAAAAAATATGTGTAAATAAATAAAATATTGAAATAAATATTCACTTCTGTTAATAGAAATATTTTTTAAATTTATGATACTAGCAAAAATTTAAAATTATTGGTAATACCTAACATGATAAAAGGCACTTTCACTTATGTAGTTAAAAACGAGTACCCAGCATCGCACATCACAGAGACTGGCGCACATCACAAAGAATGAGAACAAGCAGTGCTGGCAGAGATATGGAGAGAAAGGAACTCTTATCCACTGCTGGTGGGAATGCCATCTAATCCAACCTTTCTGAAAAACGAAATGGAGATTCTTCCAAAAACTGGAAATTGAGCTCCCATATGATCCAGCTATACCACTCCTAGGGATTTGCCCTAGGAACACAAAAATACAATACAAGAATACCTTCCTCACACCTATATTCATTGCAGCACTATTTACAATAGTCAGACTCTGGAAACAACCAAGATGCCCTTCAACAGATGAATGGCTAAAGAAACTGTGGTACATATACACAATGGAATATTATGCAGCTGTCAGGAGAGATGAAGTCATAAAATTTTTCTATACGTGGATGTACATGGAATCTATTATGCTGAGTGAAATAATGTTGGAGGCCCTTTAACTAGAGAGCAAAATGGAGTCTCTGATACCTGAGAAGACAAAAAGTCTGTGTACGTGACAGATTACTGGTGGTGCTTCCCCCATGAACCTAAAAAGAAAAAGCTGACCATAAAAAAAGCTTTTACCAGAGGTAATTGGATAAAGAACAAACATGCTATGTAAAGGCTACAAGTTGAGATTAGATCTGTAGCATTGTTAACAGAACAGAGCATCCCAGGACCACTTATAGTTAATGTATAACAGAATCACTTATAGTAGAGGTATAGTAAAAGTAGGGACACTGCTAGTAAATGTATAACTCACTAATAACCCCCCTGAAAATATGTGATGTATGGGAATGTTATGATAGAAAAGTACTAAACCACCCCTTCCCTCTTTTGTCTGAAAATGTTCTCATGCTTGCTATAAAAACTAGCCCCCTTTTCAATAAACTTGGACTCTTGATCGGATTTTCGTCTTGAGTTCATCAATTTTCCCAGCCCTCTTATTTTCCAGGTCGGAATTCTCTTCGTGACTCACGAATAACTTCGTGACCCTCATCCACCCTGCGGGCCGGGGTCCCCGGGGGTCGCAAAATAAGTCAGAGGAAGAGAGATAGACATGGAAGTCTCACTCATCTATGGGTTTTAAGAAAAAATAAAAGACATTTCTGCAATAATTCTCAGAGATAAAAGAGAGGAGGGCTGGAAGGTCCAGCTCACGACATGAAGCTCACTACAGAGTGATGAGCGCAGTTAGAGAAATAATTACAGTGAAAAAAATAAAGAAATAATTACACTGAGAACTAACATAACAATGTGAATGAATGAATGAATGAATGAGGGAAGTAGAAAGCCTGTCTAGAGTACAGGTGGTGGTGGGGTGGGAAAGAGGGAGATTTGGGACATTGATAATGGGAATGTTGCACTAGTGAAGGGGGCTTCTTTACATGACTGAAACCCAACTACAATCATTTGTAATCAAGGTATTTAAATACATTTATTAATTAAAAAATAAATACCCAGTATAAAGTTTTATAGTGAAATCTGTCAAGCGTGTGTATTGTGAATAGAGCAAATAGAGCATCCTGGTGAAAGTGGGGATTCAAAAAATAAGCTGACAAGGAAAGAATAATAGATTATAATAATTCTTTTTTTTTTTTTTGTTTTTTTGGGCCACACCCGTTTGATGCTCAGTGGTTACTCCTGGCTAAGCGCTCAGAAATTGCCCTTGGCTTGGGGGGGGGGGGACCATATGGGATGCCAGGGGATCGAACCGCGGTCGCAATCTTTCCTTGGCTAGCGCTTGCAAGGCAGATACCTTACCTCTAGCGCCACCTCACCGGCCCCAGATTATAATAATTCTTATGAGGGAGTATAGTGATCAAAATAGGGTACAGTTGTTAATAAGATCACGGGGCCAGAGCAGTGGCACAAGTGGTAGGATGTTTGCCTTGCACATGCTAACCTAGGACAGACAGTGGTTCAATTCCCTGGTGTTCCATATGGTCCCTCAAGCCAGGATCAATCTCTGAGTGCATAGCCTGAAGTAACCCCTGCCATCACCAGGTGTGGCCCCAAAACTAAAAAACAAACAAACAAAAATAAAAACAAAACCCCACCAAACCAAACCAAACCAAACCAAACAAAAAAGAATAACAAGACCAGAAGAAGGAAATCTCCTTTAATATAGGGAAGATCCAATTTGGAGAAAATGGTATTTGTGCTGAAGATAAAATAATGAGAAGGAGCCAAACTTGCTGAGAACCAAAGGTTCTATGAGAGGGGACAACATGAATTGTGCTTAATAATTTGAAAGGAGGGGCCCAGAGAGATAGCACAGCGGCGTTTGCCTTGCAAGCAGCCGATCCAGGACCAAAGGTGGTTGGTTCGAATCCCGGTGTCCCATATGGTCCCCCATGCCTACCAGGAGCTATTTCTGAGCAGACAGCCAGGAGTAACCCCTGAGCACCTCTGGGTGTGGCCCAAAAACCAAAAAAAAAAAAAAAAAGAAAATTAAAAGGGGGGGCAGAATTATAGCGCAGAGGTATGGCATTTGCCTTGCATGTGGCTGACCCAAGACAGGTCCCAGTTTGATCCCCAGCATCTCATATGGTCCCCCAAACCAGGAATGATTTCTGAGTGCATAGCCAGGGGTAACCCCTGAGAATCACCAGGTGTGGCCCCGAAACCCAAAAAAATATTAATAACTTGAAAAGAAGTGACAAATTTGACTTGAGTGGATAAAAGAAGAGAGATCATAAAGTTAACAAGATAGGAATCAGAGCATACAGACTTCGGCATAGAATCACACTACAAGAGAACCTTCAGAAGAGGTTTTTTCCCTCCCCACTGAGATTTTTCTTGTTAAAGCAATGACTACACGGTTTGCTATATGGACAGGAGAGTCAAGGAGGCAAGAATGGAAATGCAGAAGCTAATGAAAATATTACCACAATGTTTCAGGTGGTGATTTTGATCAGAAAGATGCCAGTGTAAACAAAAAATATCATATTCTGGATGGAGACTCATTAAGACACATTTTGCTGTGGATGAGGAAAAAGAAAGAATTAAAGATGACATTTAAGTTTCTGATTCAATATACTGGAGTTATATGTTCTAAGATGGGAAATGCTAGCAGAGCACCATGGTTTAGAAAGCAAAAAGCTATATGTTTCATATTAAGCACACTAAGTTCTTATGGTAGAGAGAAAAAAATTGTGCAGTTGTTATTGGACTTTGATGAGTCTTTAAATGAGTCTTTGATGGACTTTAAATTTTCCTTGAAAGAGTGTTCAGTGGATTGAAATATGGAAATTAACAAGTAAATATAAAGCTAAAACATGAGTAAAATTATTTTATAATAAATTGTATATGGGGTACTAGTATAGTGGTAGAGTATGTACCTTCCATGCAGCCAACTCGGATTCAAACTCCATCACTATATATGGTTCTCTGAATCAAGTAGAGTGATCCCTGAGTGCAGAGGCAGACTTGAACACTGCTGGCTATGGCCCAAAAACACCTGCAGAAAAAGAAGCTATAGATAAGGGGAGAGGGCTAAGGATTAAATCCAAAGGATTTCTATCAATTAGTGTAGTCTGTATGGAAGAGCATCTGAGAGTTGTAGTAGCACAAAAATCAAAGCAGTTGTGATTCCTAAAGGAGTGGTCATTAAATTTTCAATGCTGTTGAGAGGAGTAATGAGAGGAGGACTAGTGGATCTGACTGTAAGTTCTTTGTGCTTGGTAGTAATAACTTAGGAATATATTGGACATGGAACCTGATTGGAGTGGATTCTGGATAAATGTGGATATAAAAAGAGGTATGACATTTATTACATTTCTTGAATAATTTGAAGAAGAGAGTAGTGGAATAAAGCAGCAAGTAGACAAGGGTACAGGATTCAGGTAATGTTTCCTTAAATTGGGCAAGTCTGTGTACTGATAAAAATAATGTAGTAGAGGAGTCAGAGATTGATGGACATAAAGAAATTGACAGAAGTAATAGAGTTCTTGCAAATAAATATAGTTTCCTGAGCATGTATAATCATAGGACTAGCCAATGCTTATACAAATTATTATTAAAATAGTAAAGTATTTTTACTTGTTTAAGAAATGTAGTGGCGTTTGCCTTGCAAGCAGCCGATCCAGGACCAAAGGTGGTTGGTTCGAATCGCGGTGTCCCATATGGTCCCCCGTGCCTGCCAGGAACTATTTCTGAGCAGACAGCCAGGAGTAACCCCTGAGCACCGCCGGGTGTGACCCAAAAAAAGAAAGAAATGGGAAAAAAAAAAAAGAAATGTAGATAGGATTAAATACTTAGTTTAGGGGAAGATGATATATGTTTGATTTATCTTACTAAAGTATGAAGAGATTGTCAGCTGAGGGGAGAGGGTGGTTTGAACAGATGAGATGCTGAGAATTTATAACTGAAATGGAGAATGACAGGGTGAAGCTGGCATACATGAGATTTCTTTCATGTTTATACTTTATCATTCTTCTTTATATCAACCATCCCCCCAAATACATGGCGCATTATTATTTCCAAATTTCATTGACTTGTTTGATGCAGAACCAGTGAAAATAGATTTTGACTTTATGTATGTTTGTGTTTTCCCAGAAAATGTAGTTGAGAGAGAGGAAAAAAACATTGAAAACATTAGTAAAGGAAAGACTAAAATAACTAAAAAAAATGGAATATAAACTCTGTAATAAAAGTTGTTGGAAACTGATAAGTGGTCTGAAAATGTCAGAAGGAAATAAATTACGGTGTGAGGGTGTTTATGTGTGGCAGGTTGCATAGCTGTTAAGAGGCTAACCTAGTGTGCCCCCACCCTTGGCTCCAGATAGCCTCCCAAGAGTCGCTGGAATTGATCCTGGAAGCCCCCAAGCACTGAGGGCTGAGCAACATCACATCCATGGGGCCTCTCATTGAAGCACTGTCCTGATTAGCTGAATTGTTGGAAAGTGATTCCCAGTTTCTGGAGCATAATTGGGAGCTGTCACCTTCTCCAAGAACCTATAATGTAGAAAGTTTTGCCTGTTCAGTGAAAACTATGTTGACTACCAGAGGCAGTAGGGAATATGTGGGAAAATGAGTGGGGTGGTCTTGGAGGTGGGCTGGCTCTAAAACTCTGCTTATGTGTACACTAAGTCCTGTGCACATACAGAAATGTTAAGTTATTCTTTCCGAAATTTTAGTATTGCAAACTAATAATAGGTAGATTTTTAAAGGGTAAATAAAGTAAAAGGAAAGTCCAATAGTGGCATTTAATATAGAGGATGAACGTTGATAATAACAAAGATGTCTGGAAAACTAGTGTATTGGGCTAGGGTATTGCCTTCAATGTGTTGACCTGTATTTGGTCCCTGGTGATCCATATGATCCCCCTCCAAGGAGTGATCATTGAGTACAAAACCAAAATAAGCCCTGAGCACAGCCATGTGTGGCCCAAAAACTAAAAAGGAAGAATGAAAGGAAAGACTAAGGTTTGACTTTAGAAATGTGATTGAGGAATAACGGAGAAGAGTCATTGAAAGGAAAGAAATAAGTAAACAGAGCATGGAGATTGGAAGAGAGAGGCAATAACAATCTTGATGATAGTAGTAAAGACAGAGAAGAAGACTGGTCTTAAATGTAAGATGGTTGAGATGACAATTGTAAAGAAAGAAAGTTTATGATGATGTCATGAACAGTACAGAGATAGATTTAGTTTTAAGGCACAGTGATTTACAAAGTTGTGTTTTAGGTATACAATATTTAGGTACCAATCACATTTTCAGTTGTCATTTCCCCTCCACCCTTGTCTTCAGGTTCCCTCCTGATTCTCTACCACACTGCCTCTTACATTGGTGTGTTTTAGTTTGTTAGTAGTTTGGATCTCATATTGTCAAAGTTGTTGACCCTGTAGTTTGAATATACAGCTATTTGTTCCTCTATTTCTCTATGCCACTTGTGTACTTAAAGTTCTAGATTTCTGCTACCTCTCCTTACTCCACTTCCACCATTTCTTACCCACCTTCTTGATTTCTTTCCATAACTCTCCTTTGCCTTCTTATATTTTGGGGTTGTGAGTATGGATCCAGACTTTTTTAAGTAACTTATATGGGAAATAAAAATGACCTGGTAGTAGCATGAGTAACAAGTAGTAAGGGCTGCTTTAAACATTGTGGGTCTGGAGTCTGAGAAAAATGCTCAAGTAGTGAATTTAGGGTAATGTTTTGTCTTCAAGAGATGATTTGGATAATATGAAAAGGGTAAGGGGTATATTCTTTTTCATTTGAAATAATCTTATCCTTAGAGAAAGTTGTAAATGAAGAGTTAGAGTTTGTCAGCAGATGCTTCAACTCGTTTCCATTCCTCTAATATATAAATACTATATAACCCTTTCTATAATATTAAAATTTTATTTAAACATAGTATAGTTATCCAAACAGAAAAATTTTTATCAATATTATACTGCAACTTTATTAAAATATTATCAATTCCTTCCCAGTGATCTTTCTCTTTTATAATCAAATTCAAGATCATTAGGTCATGACTCTTATCCGTCTGTGATAGTGTCTCATATTTTTCTTTTGCTTAGCTTTTTTGTTTATTGATTTTCTGCAATTTACAAAACTGTTAATGATAGTTTCCTATGAACATATTTCTAACATAATTCTAACATTACACTTCTTCTCAGTGTATGCATCTCCTTCCCTCAAGGACCCCAACACCCTTCTTTTTTAAATGCTTCTTATACCACAAACTCAGTTGTGTTCTTCCATTGTATTGCTTTAGGCCTCTTGTTGCTTCTAAGATATGTATATATCACATATAAGATATCATTCTTTATCTATCCTTTTTCTTTTGACAGACTTCACTCAGCATACTAAGCTCCAACTTGCTCCATGTTCTAGAAAATTGCATAATTTTGTTCTTTCTTAGGGATGCATAATATTTCATTGTATGCCTCAGGCTTTTCTTATCCTTTATGATTATGTCACTTTGTTGGTACTAGTTACTTTGTAAATATCACTTACTTTGGATCTGTCTGATGATTTCTCATGAATATCTTGCTTTTATTTTTTTTTTCTGTGAAGTAACATGGTGTCTACCATGCATATTAGAGAGAGGGTAGTTTATTGATGTCCTTATTAGTGATAACTTCCATTTTTTGGTTAAGGTACAACCCACTGGTGAGTTATTATCTTTTTCTTTGTAATAAATATTTTGTGACTGAGGAGGCAGTTTTTCTTTGTGTAAGGTATAAAACCCTGTGCTTCCCATATGCATAGCAAGTACTCTACCACTGAGTTGTACCTTGGAAACTACCAAAGTAAAGTTATTTTTTTTGAAGAAAACTTTCTGAAATGACATTAAAGATTAAAAATATTCAAGATACTATGTACAAATAAATTATTCATGATTGCAAAATTCAAAATAGACAGACCTGATGGCTCTTTGCAAATCAAGAGACCACGGCTATTGTGAAGAACTTGGGGGACAAATGAGGTGTGTGAGCTACTGAGTAGTAGACATATGTACAAATGGTAGGGGACCTAGAGACTGCTATTGAGGAAGGGATCTACTTGAAGGCTTAGTACTTAAAGGTGGTGCTTTGAACTAAAACTTTATATAGTTAGATTTTTAGCAAGAATATGTAACTTGATATTTTTAAATATGGTTTAAATATACATTATATTTACAAATTATACTGATAATTATAAGAAATAAATTCATTTGACTGAGGGTATATGTACTAGAGAAATATTCATACATTTTATTAAAATGCATATTCAGGATTTTCATTGGGAACAATTTAAAAATTTACCAGAAGTGGTTAAATATATTTTATGTAATGGAAGTTATCCAATTGCTAAATAAAATCAGATAATTATATTGAATAAAATTTACTAAATATACAAATACATGTACTAAATCCTCCTTTCTGTTCTCAGGAACACTAACATTAAACAAAACGATGTCAACTAAATCAACTCAAAAGAAAATAATACAAGAATCTTGTTATTTTATTCAACATCTGCTGGTATTCTTTTTTCCTCATCAATGTTATAACAGAATTATGTTTCATGAAATGACACTATTTTGAAGACCTGCTGTGATATAGTAATATGAAAAGTCTCAGTGATATTAAATAAAAAAGCAATTTGCAGAACAAAATATTATGGTGTTTCATTTACAGAAAAATCTCTAGAGATTAGGATTTAAAAGGCCAGGTAAAGAAAAAAAAGTCAACATGATAAAAAAAAATAGACAACAGTATTTAACTTTAAAAATGAGGTTTTGTTGTTTTTGTGGGGTGAACAAAGAATATGAGTCAGCAAAACTTTCCTTTCCAGATAGTAAAAAATTCAATTACTACCATCATTTGCAAGTGACTTCCATATTATTTTAGCTGCTACCATCAGAACATTAAAAACCATGTGGTGGGTTTTCCTGGCACTTGGGGTATAGACTATATTTTTCTCACAGTAGTGTAGCAAAATCTTGAATACAAAAATCTCTGATAGCAATGGAGGCAGGGACATGTAGTGTAGTTCTGTGTCCAGAACTGTGGAAAGAAAGTCTCTGTCCTGCTTTATTCTCTGCTTTTATGAAGTAAATAGTTCATCATTCTAAGTAGATAATAATAGAAAATAGCCTAGAAGAATACATACTGACATGATTTTCTTTTCTGGGCAAAGTTGTAAGGTAGAAAACCATTATAATTATGACCTTCATATTTATTCTTTACATTTTTATACTTATGTTTTAAATGTTCATTTTCAGACTCATAATTATATTCAAGTATTATCTTTATAGTTAAAAATTAAAACATTAATAATAACAGGTAGTGAAAGAGAAATAACTATTTAAAAACATGGTATAGGTTTATTACTGTGTCTAAAATATTGGCTCTTTTTAATGTTGTGCATCACATTTTTCTTTTGTTTCATAATTATCAATCTTACTAAATTTTACTGAGGCAAGACCAGAGATATTGTATGGTAGTTAAAGTGCTTGACTTGTATGTGTCTGACCCTTATTTAAATCCTTGGCACTAGAAATAGTCCTCTGAGGACTACCAGGAGTGATCCCTAAACACAGAGCCAAGAGTAAAGCCTGAACAGTACTTTGTGTAACCCAAACTTCCTTTAACATTTTGGTTTTACTAATCTAGAATTGGCAGATTGAAAAGACTATAAATCTCGTATGTTTTATACCAGGTCCAACATCATTGCCTCTATATTTCCTCTACTCTACCTATTTTTTTTTTAATAATCTAAATGAGGGGCTGGAGAGGTAGCACAGTGATAGGGCATTTGCCTCGCTTACAGCTGATGCAGGAGGGATGGTGGTTCATATCCTGAAATCCTATATGATCCCCAGTGCCTGCCAGGATTGATTTCTAGCGCAGAGCCAGGTGTAACCCTTGAGTGCCACCAGTGTGACCACAAAAACAACAACAACAGCAACAACAACCAAAAAACCCACAAAATGATACATAATATCAATAATTTGGTAAAACTAAGTTTTGCAGTTGAAGTCTAAGGGTTTGTTTTTGTTGAACATTGTCTATTCCTTTATTTGCTATATATGAGTGAGATCACCTTGTATTCATTGTTTTTCCTCCTATTTGTCAAGGCCTCCACTATTTCCATGTGTTGTAGCAAAAGGCAAGGTTTCATATTTTCTAACAGCTGAATAGTCAGTGGTATACATATTCCATATATTCTTGATCCACTCTTTCTGTTGGATACTTCCACTGTTTACAGTTATTGGCTATTGTAAATAGCACACAATGAACATAGGTCTGCATATCTCTTTTAGTATTTGTATTTCTGTATTCTTTGGGTTGAATCCTTGGAGTAGAATTGCTAGATCATGTACTAATTCTATTTTTAATTTTTTTTTTTTTTTTGTGGTTTTTGGGTCACACCCGGCAGTGCTCAGGGGTTATTTCTGGTTCCAGGCTCAGAAATTGCTCCTGGCAGGCACAGGGGACCATATGGGAAGCCGGGATTCGAACCGATGACCTCCTGCATGAAAGGCAAACGCCTTACCTCCATGCTATCTCTCCGGCCCTCTATTTTTAATTTTTAAGAAAGCTCCTTCCTATTTTCCAGGCATGTTTACATTACCACCAAGTGTATATAATTCTTATTTTTTCTCCACATTTCCACCAACTCTCCCTGTTTTAGGTATTTTCTAAATATACCATTCTGACATGTGTGAACTAATTATCTCACAGTCATTTAAATTTACAGCTCCCTGATAATAGGATCCTTTCTGCCTCCATGGAAATTTTAGTAATGTTCTGTTTTCTTAAAGAATGTTATTGGAATTTTGATAGATATTTCATTGAATTTGCATAATGTTTTAGGAGTAATCTTTTTAACGTTTATTCTTCTAATACTAGAGCTCCATATATCTTTACATTTTCGTGTATCTCTTTCATTTAGCAGTATTAAAAATTTATAACATATAGACTTTAACCTTATTAGTTGTTTTCTTATCTTTTTTTGATGTAGTTGTTTTGCATGGAAATAGAATTGCTTTCTTGATTTTATTGTCTTCTACATTGTGTTTATAAAATGAAACACATAGTTGTACAGTAATTTTGTACCCTTCCACTTTTACTGTTTTTTAAAGTGTTGTTGACTTGTTTTTTTTTGTGAATTCTTTAAAGTTATATATCTTTCTATATCTATATCTATATCTATATCTATATTTTTGGTTTTTGGGGCCACACCCATTTGATGCTCAGGGGTTACTCCTGGCTAAGCACTCAGAAATTGCCCCTGGCTTGGGGGGACCATATGGGACACCGGGGAATCAAACCTTCGCTAGTGCTTGCAAGACAGACACCTTACTTCTAGCGCCACCTCACCGGCCCCTAACTTGAGACTTCTAATACAACATTAAATAATAGTTTCTCACCATTAAATATGATGTTATCTGTAGATATGTTGTATATTACCTATTACTATGTTGAAGTATATTCCTTTTATCCCTATCTTGAAAGTTTATTTTTAAATCACAAATACATATTGAGTATTGTCTAAAACTTTCTCTATATCTCTTTTCTGCTATAGATATGATCAGGATATATATCCATTGCTTTCTTTCAATTTGTATATGGTAATCATCCTTGTATTCATGGAATAAATTTCACGTGGTTATAATAATGCTTATTTGAATATGTTATTGATGGGGCCAAAGCAATAACACAGAAGTAGGGAGTTTGCCTTGCAAGCAGTCAACCTGGGATGGACCTGGGTTTAATCCCTGGCATCCCATATGATCCCCCTAGCCTGCAATGAGTGATTTCTGAGCACAAAGCCAGGAGTAACCCCTTAGCGTGACCAGATATGGCCCAAAAACCAAAAAAAAAAAAAACCAACAACAAACAAACCTCAAACTTATTGAATAACTAAATAAAATAAATTAAAAATTACCAATATTTATTTTATTTATGTAAGCACCATTATTAAAAGCATGATTGTAGTTGGGTTTCCATCATAGTTGGATTTCAGTCATAAACTGAACATTCCCCCCTTCACCAGTGCAACATTCCTGCCATCGATGCCTCCGATCTCCCTCCTCCCTCTCCTCTACCTGTATTCCAGATAGGCATTCTAATTCTTTCATTCATTAACATTGTCATGCTCGTTGTTAGTATAGTTATTTCCCTAATAGCATTCAACACTCTTTGTAATTAGCTTCAAATTATGAGCCAGCCCTTCTGGCCCTTAACTCTTTTTGTCTCTGGGATTATTAAAATAATGTCTTTACTTTATTTTAAAACCCATAGATGAGTGAGACTATTCTGTGCCTATCTCTCTTCCTCTGACTTATTTTACTCAGCATAATGGATTCCATGTACATCCATGTATAGGAAAATTTTATGACTTCATCTCTCCTGATGGCTACATAATATTCCATTGTGTATATGTACCACAGTTTCTTTAGCCATTTATCTGTTGAGTGGCATCTTGGTTGTTTCCAGAGTTTGGCTATTGTAAATAATGCTGCAATAAATATAAGTGGAAGGAAGGTATTTTTGAATTGTATTTTTGTGTTTCTAGTGTATATCCCTAGGAGTGGTATAGCTGGATCATAATGGAAGCTCAATTTCCATTTTTTTGAGGAATCTCCATATTGTTTTCCTTAAAGGCTGGAATAGATGGCATTCTCACCTGCAGTGAATAAGAGTTCCTTTCTCTCCACATCTCCTCCAGCACTGCTTGTTCTCATTCTTTGTGACGTGCGCCAATCTCTGTGGTGAAAGATGGGACCTCATTATTGTTTTGATTTGCATCTCCCTGATGATTAGTGATGTGGAGCATTTTTTCATGTGTCTTTTGGCCATTTGTATTTCTTTTTTGTCAAATTGTCTGTCCATTTTTCTCCCCATTTTTTGATGGGATTAAATGTTTTTTTTTTCTTCTAAAGTTCCATCAGTGCCTTGTATATTTTGGATATTAGTCCCTTATCTGATGGGTATTGAGTGAATAGTTTCTCCCATTCAGTGGGTGGCTCTTGTATCCTAGGCACTATTTCCTTTGAGGTGCAGAAACTTCTCAGCTTTGTATAGTCCCACCTGTTTATCTCTGCTTCCACTTGTTTGGAGAGTACTATTTCCTCCTTGAAGATGCCTTTAGTCTCAATGTCATGGAATGTTTTACCTGTGTGTTGTTCTATATACCTTATGGTTTCAGGTCTGATATCAAGGTCTCTAATCCATTTGAATTTTATCTTCGTACATGGCATGAGCTAGGGTTCTGAGTTTGCTTTTTTGTAAGTGGATAACAAGTTGTGCCAACACCACTTGTTGAAGAGGCTTTCCTTGCTCCATTTTGGATTTCTTGCCCCTTTATTAAATACTAGATGATAGTATGTCTGGGGAACATTCTCTGAATACTCATGCCTATTCCACTCATCTGAGGATCTGTCTTTATTCTAATACCGTGCTGTTTTGATAACTATTACTTTGTAATACAATTTAACATTGGGGAAAGTAATGCCTCCCATATTCATTTCCCCAAAGATTGCTTTAGCTATTCATGGGTGTTTATTGTTCCAAATGAATTCTTCTATGAAGAATGTCATGCATATCTCAAGAGGGATTGCATTAAATCTGTACAATGCTTTGGGGAGTATTGCCATTTTAATAATGTTGATTCTGCCAATCCATGAGCAGAGTATGCGTTTCCATTTCTGCATGTCCTCTCTTATTTCTTGAAGCAGGGTTTTGTAGTTTCCTTTGTATAGGTCCTTCACGTCTTATCACTAATATTTTATTAAGAATATTTGTATTTGTCTTTTTTCTTAAACCCTGTTATGTTAGCTTTTGCATGCCTCTTACCTGTGTGATTTCTAAGTACACTTGTTTATCTAATACATTTCCTCTCTCCCCATTACTTAAATAAGCTCTACATAGATGTATTAATGCTTTTTCCACACCTACTTATATGCAGTTGACTCAGGAAAAATAATAATAATAATAATAATAACCATCTAAATAATACTTACCCATATTTCTAAACACAGAATAGAGACTTAGGAAATATTTGTCACCTATATAAGTGCATTTGTAAATATAACAATGAAGTTCAGGTTTGTGAAACTACTAGAAATATAGAAGGAATGTACTGTTAAATAGTATTTATACAAAATGTTTATAAGACATATTGAGATTGTGTTTCCAAGTATTTCATATAATATGAATTATTCATAAGTCAGAATCTTGTGGGTCCATATAATTATGCATATTAACTATCCATCTGTACTTCTGTAGTAGTTCTCAAAATCACCAGGGGCACTTTAAGCGACATTGATTCCCAGTCCTACTCGAGACACACTAAACTAGAAAATTCAATTTTGAGTCCAGTAATATCTAGGAAGCACCAGAAGTGATTTTCATGGTGCCAGCCCACATCAATCTTCTTATTGGCATTTAGGAAATGCCAATTGTTCTATGAATCTCAAAATAATAAAATGTGCCAAGATTTTCATCACCATAGTATATAAGCCTTTTTCCTCTTAAAAATGTTTTATTTGTTTGTTTATTTGTGGGGAGGTTGGGCCACACCTGGAGGCATACAGGGACTGTTACTGACTCTGCTCATGTTTGACACTTGCTATTGCTCAGGGCATCACATGTTTTGCCGAGGATCATACAGGGTTCAGCTGACATTTGCTGCTTGCAAAATGAGTGCCTTACCTTCTGGGTTATCTATTTAGTCCCCCTTTTTCTCATTTTGAGACACATTGTAAGCTTACAGAAATATGTATTAGCCATTAAATAATATTATAATAGTACCTTAAGAAGATATTATTGATATTTTGTTCTTTTGTTTGAAGATCACACCCAGACTCAGGGGTTTCTGTTGGTGGATTCAGAAGACTATATGGGGGTGCTGTGTGCAAGACAATCACTTTATCCTACCTTATCTCTCTGACCCCTATATTTTGGTTCATCCAAAATATATATATCACAGTCAGATGAAATATATTCTTTTACCTTCAAACCTTCTCCCACTGTATTCTGGCAGTGCCCACTATTCAACTATTACATTTGCTATTTCCCTTAAGTCACACCCCATGAAGAAACTTGTATTTGAACGGAACACAATATAAGAAACACTATCTTCATAAGAGAGTGTTGGGAAGAACTAATTAAGAATTAGTTAACTTGGGGCCGGCGAGGTAGTGCTAGAGGTAAGATGTCTGCCTTGCAAGCGCTAGCCAAGGAAGGACCATGATTCGATCCCCCGGCATCCCATATGGTCCCCCCACGCCAGGGGTAATTTCTGAGCACTTATCCAGGAGTAAACCCTGAGCATCAAACGGGTGTGAACCTAAAAAACAAAAAACAAAAAACAATTAGTTAACTAGGGGCCAGAGAGAAAGCACAATGGTAGGGTGTTTGCCTTGCATGCAGCCAATCCAGGACAGACCTGGGTTTGATTCCCAGCATCCCATCTGATCCCCCAAGCCTACCAGGAGCGACTTCTGAGCACAGAGCCAGGAGTAACTCCTGAGCGAGGTCTCGTGTGGCTCCAAAGCAAACAATCAAACAAACAAACAAACAAACAAAAACCCCGAATTAGTTAACTAATTAAGAATTCTAGTGTAGGTTGGGTAATTAGGGGAAGGATTTGAAGAAGCAGGATAAGGTTACTTTGGGTTGGCTTTTGTCAGAATTTTAGACAGTTTTATGATTAGCTATCTCAGTAAATATTACCTTTATGAAAGACTGGTAAGAAAAGTATTAGGTTGTAGTTAGTAAAGCAATAGCTGGCATTTCATTCAGTGAGGGGTATTTGCTAATTTGTTAGGTGCACTTATGTGAATTGGATATTCTGTGGGATCATTTATGTCTGGCAGTAGAATAAATCTTAGCCAAGGCATTAGAAACATTCATAATAATGAACAAGTCTTAGAGAAGGCATAGGATTCATCCATAAAAATGGACAGATATGGGGCTGGAGATGTAGCATGGAGGTAAGGCATTTGCCTTGCATGCAGAAGGATGGTGGTTTGAATCCTGACATCCCATATGGTCTCCTGAGACTGCCAGGAGCGCTTTTTGAGCATAAATCCAGGAGGAGCCACTGAGCGCTGCCAGGTGTGACCCAAAATAAACAAACAAAATAAAATGGACAGTCTTGGGGAAGGCGTTAGTTTTATTCATAATATCAGGTTTTGAGACATTGGAATAGATCTTGATGTCATCAGCTGCATTTCCTTTCATCACACACATTTTTCTAATGTTCCAATGCATAAACATGTTTGCATGTGTGTGAGAGAAATGTGTCTAACACTATACTATTTGTGTTTTAGACACAGTATTTTAAATTGTGTCTGTATCATACTTTATACATGTCCTCCATTCCCCATAGACATTTTTTTGAGATTTTTCTTTCTCAATTATTGGTTTTGATTAAGTTCATTTCTTTTTTCTCCCTTATTTCCTTTTCTTTCTTCATTTTTTTAAAATTTCTTTTCATTTGTTATTTTTTGGGGGGGGGCACACCCGGTAATGTTCAGGGGTTATTCCTTGCTATGCACTCAGAAATTTCTCCTGGCTTGGGGGACCTTATGGATACCGGAGGATTGATTGACTCCTAGGTCAACTGTGTGCAAGGCAAATGCCCTACCACTGTGCCACCACTCTGACCCCCTCTCCTGACTCCTCTTTCTCCATCTATCATCCTTCTCTTTTTCTTGGAATTTAACTGATGATAGATGATGATTATGAAGATGATGATGATGATGATGATCATGATGATGACTGTGTAATGATGATTGGGGAAACCAACTGGTTGTGCTCAGGATTCACTCCAGTTGGAACTGGGATACCATATGTTATATGTGTTGTGAACTAAACCTGGGTTAGCTGTGTGCACGGCAAGTTCCTTACCATCTGTAATACCTCTGGGTCCCATGATGCTAGCTTAAATGTCACTTTTCAGATCTCTTTAGACACCAATCTCAAGTTTCTCTGGAGTAGTTTGACCTCTACTAGGTATCACATATTCAATTCTACTAAGTATTGTCAAATTACTCTCTGAATAGTAACACCAATTTGCCTTCACATTAGCAATTTGTAAGCATTCCAATATTGCAAGTATATGACAAGGTTATCATAACTTCTTTTTTGCCAGTCTGACAGGTATGAAATGGCATCTCATTTTATGTTGAATGTTCCCAATTACTAGGAAGTTGAATATCTTTTCACCTGGATGCTGCTTAAGAGAAGTAGTTATAGAGGCTGAAGCAATAGCACAGTAGTAGGGCATTTGCCTTGCATGCGGCTGACCCAGGATAGATGTTGGTTCAATACCCGAAGTCCCATATGGTCCCACAAGCCAGGAGCGATTTCTGAGCTCATAGTCAGTAATAACCCCTATGTGTCACCGGGTGTGACTCCAAAACCAAAAAAAAAAAAAAAAAAAAAAAAAAAGAGCAGTTGGTCCTACTTTTTATATCACTATCTGTGTGATATTGAGACAGTTACTTTTTATTTGTTTGTTTGTTTGTTTTGGGCCACACCCAGTGATGCTCAGGGGTTACTCCTGGCTATGTGATCAGAAATTGCTCCTGGTTTGGGGGACCATACGGGATGCCAGAGGAATCGAACTGCAGTCCGTCCTAGGCTAGTGTGTGCAAGGCAAATGTCTTAACACTTGCACCACCGTCCCGGCTCCAAGACAGTTACTTGGCACACCATGCAGCATTAGGACAGAAGCCGCCTACAGCAGTTTCTTTTTAAACTGGTGTTCAGAATTCCTCACAGCATTGTCATACTGTTGATAGATAAGTAGAATAGAAGTATGACAGGCTTTGGCAGATGAATAAACACTTAGGGCTCTCGGCTATTATTGTTGTTCTTTTTAATTGTTTGATTGATTGCCTCCCTGCAGTGTCTGGTAAACTCAGGACCGCTCATGATAGAATTCAACCTGGCAATGCTGGGCCAGACAATTAGGTGTTTGGGTTCATCAATTGAAATCAGGCCCTAGTTCATGCCAGCTAGTATCTTCCCCAATCCCTGTTCCATGTATTTATTTATTTATTTATTTATGAATGTATGTATGTATGTATTTTTGTCACACACAGCAATGTTTGGGAAATACTCTTGGTTTAGTGCTTTTTATTTAGTTAGTTATGTTTTACTTATTTAGTTAGGTGGGGTCTTTGTTGTTGTTGTTATTATTGGATTTTGGGTCACACACAGCAATGTTTAAAAAATACTCCTGGTTTAGTGCTCAGGAACTATGTAGTGCCAGGAATTGAACCCAGTGTCTTACCTATGCAGGTAGGTGCTCTGCCACTGAGCCACATATTTGGTCTCTGTTCTTTTACATTTTTGTTAAATGTCTTTGCTTTGCTTGAAAATGTTTCTCTTAAGATTTACCTTTTTTAGAAATTAAATTGGTATTTCCTAGGTGACTTATGAAAGTTCTCTCTATTTTTTTGGGGGGGGGGGTGGTCATACCCGGTGATGCTCAGAGGTTACTCCTGGCTATGTGCTCAGAAATCGCTCCTGACTTGGGGGACCATATGGGATGCTGGATCAAACCAAGATCTATCCTGGGTCAGCTGCATACAAGGCAAACGCCCAGAAATCTCTATATTTTTTATTTTAAGCTTTTTATTATTTTCTTTGTTCTTATTTTCTGTGATTTGTCTTTTCATTGTATTCTTTTATCAATCAATACACATAAATGTTTAAAATGTAACTAAAACATTCTTTTGTTATTAGCTGATAAAGACAGAGCAGCAGAGAAACTGTTTCAGAATTTACTCTTATCTTATTTACTTTGCAGGAACCTCCTCAGTAGTGCTCATGAGGCCCAGGAGCCAAATCAACAGTATTTGATCCAGCTTTGTGGCTTTGACTATTCAGTATGGTGTTGTCAGGTCCAGCAGTTTATGCCTAGGGGGACTCTGGACTCCATCCAAGGATTCCTGAAGGAGTGTCTGTGGTGCTGAGCTTCAAATTCAGGACAAATTCAAGTATATTCAAGGCAAATGCTCCCATCTTTGAACTATCTTCCAAGTTTCGGTCTTGAATCTCCTGTTTGTTTTTTGGATCACACCTGGTAGTTCTCAAGTGGTCATTCCTGTTAGTGCTCAGGGGGCTGCGTGGTCCTTGGAAATGAACCTAGTTCTTCCAGATGCAAATATATCTTTCAGCCTATTGGGTTATCTCTCTGACCTTTAATTTCTTTTTGTTTTCAGATTTTTTGGCAGCACTCACTCTTTCAGGGTTTATTCCTGTCTTGGCACTCAGGGTTTACTCCTGATGGGGGTGAGGGTGCATATAGGGTGTGAAGATAGAGCATGATTCAGCCATGTGCAAGGCAAGTGCTGTACCTGATGTATTATCTCTCCAATTCAAATCTTTTTAATGTTATACCTCAACATTTTAGCATTTTAAAAGGAATTTTTTATATGGTAAGAAATTCACAAACCTGAATAACAAGAAACAAAATCACCTGGATAATCAGATGACCCTCTGAACCATCCATAGAAATTTATTTTGACTTTAAAGTGTTTTTACCATATTATTTATTGTTAATTATAGTTTTCATGCATATATCATTTTAACACTGTACCCATCACCAGAGAGCCCACTCTTCCTCCAACCCCTCCTACCTTGTAAGCTCTGTTCATGGAAAAAGTCTCTAGTTAGATTGCCTTTGGCCATTTGTTTTTCCCTTACTGTGTTTCTTTATATCCCACATATCAGAGAGGTTTATTTAAAATGTATTATGGAGGTTGTGATACCCACACACATATTTTGAAGCGAAAGTCCTGTAAGACCAAAATAATTGTAAGCAATAATAAGCTGGAAAATTCTTTTGCATTTATTTTTAATTAAAGATGTTTATAATTAAGGTAATATGTTTATAATGGATTTGATAGTTATGGTCTTGATATACACAGTTACCTCACTACCACCAAAGGACCTGTCGAGGGATGTGTGTGTGTGTGTGTGTGTGTGTGTGTGTGTGTGTGTGTGTGTGTGTGTGTGTGTGTGTGTAAGCAGTGTTGTTGACTCAGAGTATTGTAAAACTTTTGACTGAGTTGCATTTAGCATTTCAATTGTGCCTATACAAACTCAGATAGCTGATAATGCTGCCCCATGGAGCACTGCTAGCCTGGAGCTGACTGAGGAACAAGTGACCCCTGGTTGCCAACCACTCTCTGGTCTGTCAGAAGCCTCTTGACACTCTTAGTTGAGATGCCAGTGGTCATTTATCCTGGGTCTCAGCTCCCACTGTTCTCACAGTAGGGCCCTCATTTACAATTAGCTGCCTGCTTCTGCAGCCTTTGGAGTGTGTCTCTAATGCTTGAGATAAGGTTAAAAAAAAAAAAAAAAACCCAGCCCATCTACTTCCAGCAAGACAAAAAGGAGCAGGGGAGAGATTTCTAACCGGTATTTTAATTTTTTAACTTTTTTTATTTTTTTAGTGAGGGCAACCTCCTAATTACAACCACTTAACTTTAACATCTTTATTAGAATGTTCTTATGTTTCCTGTCATGATTTAATGTTGGCAGATGTGGGCAGCTAGGTTGACAGGAGCTTTTAGCACCGTGTAGCCCTGGGGTGCAATGAATAGCAGCTGCTGAGTTACAGGCCTAAATGAACTTTTTGGAAAAAAAATTGATCCTTGAACATTAAAATCTCTTGGCATTTTTATAACTATTTAAAAATTCTTATAGGAATTATGGAATATTCAAATAAATTGAGAGGCAGACAAATTTACTCTCAGTGGTCTTTCCTATCATTATAATGCTTTCAAAAATATCAAAGTTGGGGGCTGGAGAAATGATACAGTAGACAGGTACTTGCCTTGCATACGGCCAACCTGGGTTTGATCCCTGGCATCCCAAAGGGTTCCCTTGTCACTTCCAGGAATAATTTCTGAGTGAAGAACCAGGATTAATCCCTTAACATCAGCTGAAGTGATCTCAAAACTAACAGTCAAACTTGGGTCAGATAAGTAGTACAAAGGTTACAGGTACTTGTTTTGCATACAGCTGTGGTTCTTGCAACTCAGATTTAATCCCTGGCACCCCATGTAGTCATTCCCTATGCACACTACCAAGAGTAATCCCTGAGTATAGAGTCAGTTGTAGCAGTAGTCAGTACTTATTGTACTGATACTTATTGTACATTAAGTACTTAGGGCTTTGTTTGTTTTATTTTATCTTTTAGTTTTTCTAAGCCACACCTTGTGGTGGCCATGGCTTGCTTATTCCTAGTTTTGTGCCCAGAGATCACTCTGGCAGGGCTCAGAGATTATATGGGGTTCTTCAGATCAAACCTGGGTTGGCTACATGCAAGGCAAGTGCTCTGCCCCCTGTATTATTACTCTGACCCCTGTAAGGACTTGTTTTTATGTTTAAGATTGTTTTGGTTCCTGGACTAGTAAAAAGCATTTACAGGGTAAATGGCTTCTTACTCTTATTTATTTTCACCATCCTTATTAAATTTTAACAATTTCTAATATGCCTAGAAAATTTGAGTTTATTCTACTCTTCTAATTTTGTCTTGATCTTTTTTTCTTTTCTTTTCTATATTCTTTTTTGGTTTTTGGACCACAACCGGTAGTGCTCAGGGGTTACTCCTGGCTCTGTGCTCAGAAATCACTCCTGGCTTGGAGGACAATATGGGATGCTGGAAATCGAACCCAGGTCTATCCTGGGTCTGCTGTGTGCAAGGCAAATGGCTAACTGCTGTGCCAGCTCTCTATCCGTCTTGACCTATTTTTTAACGTACTTTTGGACTGTGTCACTTAGTTAGAAATAATTATTTTGTATATATTACCTTTTTAAGGGTAAAATGTATTACTATAATAGACATCTCAATTATATAATGACTTACACATTATATATATGCATATATATAATATGCCCCTTGCACATGTAAAACAGATGAACAAGTTTCAGAGAGGCTTCCTTCACTCAGATATTCAGAAACCAAATCTTATGGAGGCTCTAACATTTTAAATATATGACTTCTGCCTTTGTGATGGGGCCATCAATGCTATTACAGTTCATAAGAAAGAACTATGGAAGCACATACTTAGGATATTTATAATTAATCTGGGAAGGAATTAGTTTTTCATGTTCTCCTGGTTAGTAATCAACCATAGAATCAAACTCAAGGCCAGGAAGGCAAGGTATGGACTCAAGCTGTGCTTGATGGATTTTCAGTCATTTCTGCAACAACTGAGTTCTGCTGATGGGATATTATCTTAAAAAGACTATAGAAGAAGTTGTAGTAATATAAATAGGAAGGATCTCTGAATATTATAAAGGTATTTTTTAATGTGTTTTGAGGGGATCACACCAGGCAGCTTTTAGGGCTTATTACTGACTCTTACTCAGAAATCACTACTGGGGATCGTACGTGATGGGGATCACTCCAGGATCAGCTGCATGTAAAACAAATGTTATATTTTCTGTAGTATCTCCCTGGCCCAGATCATCATAAATTGGAAAAATCTGAAAAATAAGAACAGACACACCCCTTCCAAAATTCTGTCAGCCGTAGTTAATTATAATTAGCTAGACCATCATTAACTTTGTGAGTGAGGGGCCGGAGAGATAGCATGAAGGTAAGGCATTTGCCTTGCATGCAGAAGGTTGGCGGTTCGAATCCCAGCATCCCATATGGTCCCCTGAGCCTGCCAGCAGCGATTTTTGAACATAGAGCCAGGAGTAAACCTTGAGCACCGCTGTGTGTGACCCAAAAATAAAACAAACAAAAACAACTTTGTGAGTGTATGTGTGTGTGTGTGTGTGTGTGTGTGTGTGTGTGTGTGTGTGTGTGTGTATGTAAGAGAGAGAGAGAGAGAGAGAATGTGAGAGTGAGAGTGAGGAGTGAGAGGTGGGAGCCACACTCACTTGTGCTCAGTGCTTACTCCTGGGTCTGTGCTCAGGGATCACTCGCAGCAATGTTCATAGACCACATGCAGTGCCAAGAATAGGACCAGGATTCTATTGCACATCCACATGAAAGTGCCTCATCTACCTTTGTACTATCTCTTCATCCCCACCATCCATTTTAAAGAGAATAAAGGAAGCTCTGTATTCATGCTTGTCAGAATGATAAAATGGAATGGATCCTCCTTCTCAAGCAAGAAACAGAATCCCAGTGGTAATGAAGAACAAGAAATTTCAAGGAAAAGAACTTTACTCTGAGCACCAGAATCTAGCCTGTCTGGTTAGACTTCTATACTAGTAGGTCCTGCTCCATTTGCCTCTCAAGGAAGATCTATATTTTATTTTATAAAATATTATCAAGGACCAGAGTGATAGTACAGAAGTAAGAGTACATGCTTTGTTTGCAGTCAATCCCAGATCAATCTCCAGCACCACATGGTACCCATTATAGAGCAAAATTTTAGTGGCCCCTAATACTGCTGGGTGGTCAGAATTGACCCAGGAATAGTCTGGAATCAACCCTCACACTGAATTTCTAACTGTTGTTCAAGAATCATCAGGAGAGTTCCCCAAGTCTCCTGAGAGAGAACCTCCCTCACATAAAAGCTAAGACCTATCAGTGTCCTGATTCAATTCAGCAACAATGTGGGAATTATATACTAACCTCTTTATAATATCTTTAACCTGGTAACTTGGAGCTTGACTTGTTTGTGTAAATACTCACTTGGGATTAATTCACATTCTCTCTGGTGCCTCTCTTATATTGCCATGATAGATCTGTAGCCCTGTCATTTTGATTTAATCTTGTAGCATGAGCTGGCTCCTAAAAATTGGCACATGGGCTGCGAGTTGGCTGCCCTGACTGCTTAGTGCTTGGCATTGGCATGCAAGAAGCAAACATCAGAGCACAATGCAGGACTGCCAGTCAATTCTGTCTGAAGTTTCTTTCTTATTTATTTCGGTGTTGCTTTTCCCTTGGTTTTTCTATGGGCTATGCCCAGCTAAGGAAATTCAGAAATCTTTCCGAACTTTTGGCAACTCTCTTCTTTCTACACTTTTGACGGATGACTTCATAAGGCCCAAGACAGTGGGGCAGCTTCCAGACAGCGGGACTTCATTAGTCTCCTTGTCTATTCTAGGTGAGATAAGCAATCCAAGACAAATGCAAAGGCTGCTTGTCTCAACTGCCAAGGTTTTGTGTTTTTCAGGGTTATGGACCTATCTTAGCTCTAGCTCTTGCTTTCCAGGCTCACTTCACTGACCTTGTTCAAATGCCATGTTATACCGAAGTAATTATTTAAAGTGATGCTGGCATCTCTGTTTAATTTCTAATTCCTTCTTTTGATTCTCCACTGGCCTCCTCAGCCATTTGTTTTTATCAGGCCTTTTGTGTTTCCTTTGATGCCCATGTCATGAGCACTTGATGAATTG
Organism: Suncus etruscus; assembly: GCF_024139225.1. NCBI lineage: Eukaryota > Metazoa > Chordata > Mammalia > Eulipotyphla > Soricidae > Suncus > Suncus etruscus. Next base: position 68,970,441 of record NC_064855.1, read on the forward strand.
GATCTCAGCACCATGCCTAACCCATTAGGAAGAAAAATCAGGGTAACAGAAAGAAGGAGGCAGGTAGGAAGAAGACTGTGAGGTGCCTAGTGCAAAATAAATCAAGCATTTGTTTGTGAGGTATTTGATTGTTAATGTGGAGAGGAAGAGGAAAGATTACTTCCTCTGGAAGAGAACAAAATAATAGAAATTATTCAAGCCAATCAATAGTGGGCTGTCATTTAAGTAAGGATATAGGCACTGGATATAGGCAAGAAGAGAAACTGAAACAGTGGTTTAGACTTTTTGATAAATTTTCCAAGCAATTTTCACAGAATACTATTCCTGGTAATGTCAATTATCCAAATAGTTTAATGCTCAGATCCAGCAATGCTGGGGCCGATAGATCATGTGGTACCCATGAGCCATGCAGTTTATAGGGATTAAACTCTCATTCTTGCCATTAAATCTGGAGTTATCCTCAGTGCTGAAAGTGGAGAAACTAACATGCAAGGCACTTCTCCATTAACAGTAGTGCAAACCAATGTCAGAAATGAGAGAGAGAGAGAGAGAGAGAGAGAGAGGGAGAGGGAGAGGGAGAGGGAGAGAGAGGGAGGGAGGGAGAGAGAAGCAAATTGCCTGCCCTAGAGCAAGGCAGGGGTGGGAGAGAGATGGGACACATTAGTGATGGTGATGGGAAGGGTACACTGATGAAGGATGATGTACATTGTATGACTTAAACCCAACAATGAACAAATTTATAACCACAGTGCTTAAATAAAACAACTAAAAATGTCTGGAGTTATTTCCTTGAACCCACAGTTTGGATTTTTAAGGGTAACAACTTTTTATTAAAATTAGTACATTTCTGAAATCATTCTTCCCAATTTTTCAAAGCTAAAAACTCCCAGAACTGCATATTGAAAGTTGCAGTAGTAACAGAACTTTTTATCTTTTATGGAAGGTCCAAATCAAACACAGAGGTGTGTATGTTGGGGTGGGGAGTGTCCATGCTGCTTTCAGGAGCCCAGAGGGGCTCATGATTCATTGTAGTTGAAAATGACTGGATCAGATGGATTAGAGCATCTGTGCATTCTGGGAGTAATTAAAGCCATGAGGGAAGAGTGATGAGTAGAGAACAAGGGTAAAGGGCCTGGTGTAAAATTGGTATGGGCGAAGATATTGGAACAGAGTAATCCACAATGCTAAGGTGAAGTCTGAGTGTCAAATTCTAAATGTTCAAATAAGTAAGCAGGGACCCTGCATGGTGGCAGCTATGAAAGCATTGTATCCTCTTGTCAAAGTTCAGAAGGTAAAGAAAAAAAAAAAGGTTTTGTATTGGTCAAACAGAGTTTGGTAAAACTTCAAATGAAATTTTTTTTTAAGAATTCAGTCTTGAAGTTGAGGTGTGCTTAGAAACTCAAGTTCCTGCCTCTTCATGTATCAAATAAAATCTAGAGAGTTCAGCTGACTGTGATTCCTGGCACTATGAGTTATTTCTGACTGCACCAGCACCAAATTTATGTGGGCACTGTAAAGAGCACAGCTCCCAGTGAGTGCTATAACTAAAAAGATGGGCAAACAGTGCAAGAATACAACCTCTAGCAAGAACATAGATGAGCACCGTAGTAATCCATAGAGGGCAAAGCCAGAATGTGTGTGAGCTCCACAGCTAAAAATTATGATGCACTAGTTAGTAGAAGGGCTGAATGCACATACATAAGACATATGAAAAGCCTACAACCAAACACACATGTGATTGTGTCATTGCAACAACAGTATCCGTAGAGGCAAAGGAAGAGGTCAAATTTATTCTAAAATAAATGCATTCTAGCAATAGACCTTGGTTTTGACTTTTTCTCTTACATCTTTCACAAACTTACCTATCCATCTAAAATAATTTTATTCCTCAGTCAAAAAATATTCCAGGCTAGTCACTTAAAGTTTAATAAGTAATAATGTTTTTTATTTGTATGAAGGTACTAACTCCCATTTGTGTTCCTGCTAGCAAAACGTCTGAGCTGTTGAGCAAACTGAACACTGAATTACCAAATAAAAATGCCTGTCAAATTGATTCTCGTGACTCGGTATCTTCTACCTGGGTAAGTGGACTGTCTTACAGAATGCCATCTGGCACGTTCAAAAAAGTTTAGTGAATGAAGGTTAAGAGGGCAACAAATGACCTCTGCAGCATTGAATATTAAAATATGGGCAGATGATCTGAAACTGTGACTTCAGCATTCTAAGTTGTAAAGCAGCTAGAACCTGCATTATGAATTCATAGACTAAATAGCACCTCTGAAAAGCCCTTAATCTCTCCTATTCTTCCATCCAGCCATTCCTCAAATTTTGTTTTGTTTTTGGGTCACACCCAGCGGCGCTCAGGGGTTACTCCTGGCTCTACGCTCAGAAATCACTCCTGGCAGGCTCAGGGAGTGAGATGGGATGCTGGGATTCGAACCACTGTCCTTCTACATGCAAGGCAAACTTTCTACTTCCATGCTATCTCTTCGGCCCCAATTCTTTAATTTTTTATGTTCACCTAAATTCTACTGCTTATATACAATATCTTCCTGGAAAGGCCTGAGTCAAGGGAGAGGGGAAATCTATAGATATAAAGCCAACTAATAGAAATAAGCAATTAATATGAAAGCTGAAATTGGTAGGGTGATGAGTCATTCTAAATGTCAACAATTAATCAACACACATGAAAAAAGAAGCCTGGCTTGTGTAAGGGAAGAAGAATTTTGTGTGGCTGCAGCCTAAAAGAGGAAGAGAGGAGGCTGGAGAAGCAGGCAAACAGAAGAATCTGTGTGGCTACAGCTTTAGTGGAATGGGTCACTGTGAGTTTTCTTGACTATTGCAGGATTTTTGGCATCCTTACTATATGTACACCAGATCTAGTATAGGCAGCCCCAGATAAGGTGACCTATGAAAGAGCCTTACATAGAAGACTGATAGTACTTACTCTGGTAGAATATCATTGTCAAAGTGTATATGTCACACTGGAAAATTTGGATCTCATTTTGTCATGTACCAAGGCTAGCACTTAAAGGTTGTTTTATTTCTTATTTATTTTGTGCTGAAGATCAAATCCAGGGCCTCACATATTCAAGTCAAGTGCTCTATTACAGAAAGTTTCCACTTTAGACTGATCACACTGGTAACTACATGAAGGATAGATGTAAAGCAATAAACCTCTAAACGCTTTTCAACTGCTAGTCCACAGAGCAGTCAGTGCAGGTCTGCAGAGATTTCTTGCTGTCTCTTACTCTTGTATTCTCTCTTGATCTCTCTTTCTCTCTCATTTTCTCTCTCTTTCATTCACACATATTATTGATAGAATCAGAGTGATAATACGGCAGGTACTGTGTTTGCCTTAGATGCAGCTAAACCCAGGTTTAAATCCTGATGCCACACATATGGTCCCTGAAGTCCACCTGTAGTGATCCCTGAAATCATAGTCAGGAGTAAGTCCTGAACACCACTGACTCTGGCCCCAAAATAAAAAAAAATATATTGCTGATTAACTCACTGTGTACCTGGATTATGTGAGAATACTATTATAAATACTGTTACAGAAGTAATACTATCAATCAGATTTTTGTTTTTCTTTAGCAAGCTGTGAACTATTTTTCCTTTTCCCACTGTTCTGATAGTGTTAAAAAGTTAAAACTACTCCTCTCTGGGATTTCTGTGTTGGCCTAGGTGAGGAAAGATCTTGCCTGATTTGATCTGGGCTCATGGGGAGAGTGGAGATGAAAATCCAGCTGGCCCACAGGGAGAGGAGACTGGCAGGGCTTGGTTATTGACTGGATGGATACAAACAAGTCAATGCAGTGAAGCATGACTTCAGATAAGGACGGCAAATCAAAGAGAAGATTGAATTAGGTTTTAAAAGTCTTTCCCATGATTTGGGCTTTGCTAGGGTTTGCATAGGTGAGTGGTACATTAGCTAAATCTGCTTTTCATCTTCTCTTACACTTTCTCTATGTCCCTGTTTTAAAGTTCTGGAAGACATTACAGAATACCTTGGGAAAAGGTCATTATACTCTTACAAACTTTCTGAGTTCTCTTTATTTTTTCCTGCATTTAATGTGGGTTTCATAAATCATATCAACTCTTTCATCAGGGAACAGAGATCTGGGGGGAAAGTGTGGAGAGAAATTTATATCATGTGCTGATGACAGTCTGGCTTGTGTCTAGATCCACTGTGACCACGGAGAAATGTCCTCCTCCCCCAGCAAAGGTGTTGAATAGTTTTACACATTGGATGTTTGGCTGCCAGAACAGTCTTCTTGTTGAAGGGTTTCCTGAGTCCCATGGTTTGAAGCACCTGGCAGAAACGATGTGCTTCCTCTATTAATTTTGACACACATCATCTTCAGTTTAACAAGATCATCCTGCATTTTTATTTTGTTATTTGGAGCATCAGTAATTGTCTCCCAGAGCAACATTTTTTTCATGAATTAGTCACAGGAGCTTCCAAGCTATTAATAGAAATGATGGCAGGATTGGACCCAGGACAGATTCTTGTGACTTGCATTCATTAGATGTTCTCATTTTGACACCAAACTATTAATAATTTGTTGGTGTTCCATATAGTTAACTGAATTTTTACCCGTATAATGCTCTCCTCACGCATCTAATCCATATGCAGAGAATTCCTCAGAGGGTGCTATGCAGCACCACTTCTCATGTTTAAGGAAATTAGAATATGTGCTTTGCACTTTAGTGAAGACTAGAGAAGACACCTGTTGTTAGCCATGCTCTGGCCAACTGTGAAATTGAACACTGCTCTCTTGATTCACTGCCAGCTTTAAACATAAAAACATTAAAATTACTAGACTTCAAAATACACTCAAATATTATTTACACTTAATTAAATATGAAGTGGTCCTGGATTGGTGGATCTTAATAAGTATTATGTAATAATGTGAATAAAAAGACTTCAAGAAAATTTCTTGAGGGGTTAAACAAGGACTCAGACAATAACAACAACAACAACAACAACAACAAATCCAGAAAAAAAAGAAAAGAAATCGGGGCCTGAGCCATAGCACAGTGGTAGAGTTCTTGCCTTGCATATGGTTGACCCAGGATGGACCCAGATTCAATCCCCGGCATCCTTTATGGTACCCTGAGCCTGCCAGGAGCAATTTCTGAGCACAGAGCCAGAAGTAACCCCTGAGCACTGCTGAGTGTGGCTTTCCCCTATCTTCAAAATAAGGACTCAGACAAAAAGTACTTATACCTGGATTAATGTAGTCCTTTGGTGCTGTGTGCATGTATATAAGAATCTCTCTGCCATTTGTAGACATTTATTAAATATTTTTGATTCCATATTATTTAGTTTCCAGTTCTTGGTTTGCTATAACCTGCTTCTCTTTCTTCTTTAGAAAATACACCTTTAAAACCTCATACTGTGATTCTGCTGCCTAGTGTGTCCTCTGTTAAGGAAAAAATTCAGTACGCCTTATCTTACTTAGAAAATGTAGCCCTGGGCCTGGAGAGATAGCACAGCGGCGTTTGCCTTGCAAGCAGCCGATCCAGAACCAAAGGTGGTTGGTTCGAATCCCGGTGTTCCATATGGTCCCCCATGCCTGCCAGGAACTATTTCTGAGCAGACAGCCAGGAGTAACCCCTGAGCACCACCGGGTGTGGCCCAAAAACCAAAAACCAAAAAAAGAAAATGTAGCCCTATTTTCTTGCCATTTCACTTTTCTTGCATTCACAACTCTACTCTAGATCTGATCCATGGCCCAACACCATGGACATCTCCTGAGAGCTCATACATATTCAAATAAATCTTAGGTCTCACTCTGATTGGAATAGGAACCTAAATTTTTCATGTTGGAGCCATAATTTTTCATTTTCACAAATGGAAGATTTGTGTGCATGGTCATGTCTAAAGAGTGTTGCTTGATAGCTTAGGCCTTTCCAGCCAGATCCTCTCACTTTTACGTATCAAAGTGTGTGCACTTTCATTATTACAGTCCCCACCCCCATGTGTTACATGTTCTTTAAAATGACAGAACTAAAAAGAACAAAAAGAAAAAAAAATGACAGAACTTCAAGGCACTTATCTCTCTCATGCCTTCCATCTGGCTTCCACTCCTGTCCTTCCTCACTTCTATTGGCACAAATGACTATAAACTCAGTGACTTAAAATACATATATGTTCTCATATAATTCTGTAGTCCAGAAGTCAGAAATGAGAATGAAAGAGAAAATGCTGGATTGAGACAAAGACTAGGTTTTCCATATGCAGTGAAGCTGATCAAGCCTTGGCCAGAAACTTGGTTTCTTGGCATATGACTACCTTGCCATTCTGCCATCCTCATTTCACCTTTACTCAGCTCTTGTACCTTTCTGTTATTCTCTTAGAGGATACTTGTGATCACACTGGGTTTACTCAATCATTCAGGATCACCTGTCCTAATTTCTGCCAGGCTATAGAGTAAGGTATTGCTCCCAGCCATTAACATGGGGCAAGTGTTTATTTCTATACCCTGTCTATGCTGTTCCTTTTGCTTATCTGTTAACATGTATATTATGTATATTGCTCACCTATTAATTAATCCTATTAAATTCTTAATCATTTAATATCAGTTTCAATATGATTTTTTTTTAGCATTTTAGGCTTTCTTTTTTACAATTATGTAAATATTACAGTGGCGAGCCAGTTAGAATGCTCTACATTTTCTTTCTCTTTACATCTTTAAAACAAATCTCTTGGGGACAGCAGGGTGGCGCTAGAGGTAAGGTGTCTGCCTTGCCAGCGCTAGCCTAGGACAGACCACGGTTCCATCCCCCAGTGTCCCATATGGTCCCCCAAGCCAGGAGCGACTTCTGAGAGCATAGCCAGGAGTAACCCCTGAGTGTCACAGGGTGTGGCCCAAACCCCCCCACCCCAAATCTCATGTTATATAACCCTTTCCTCAGTGCTCTCTGAATATTTGCATACCCTCCTTGAGTGATGGTGACTACTCTACCAACGGACTCCTCTTCTACATTTCTACAGTGTAGACACTTCTATAAAGTGTTTCTCTGGCTGTACATTTCCATGTACTTTTTCCTTTGCTGTCTGCCAAATGTCAATTCATGTTTATTTCCTTCTTGGAAATGTACTTTTTGAGTCCCTCCTAATTTCACTTGGACTAGTTGTTCTGTAGGCCTATAACATAGCTATTGTTCTGGAACTTTCCTTTCACAGAAAAGTTTCCAACTTCCTTTGCACATTGAATTCACTTGGAGCAGCTTTAAAATTCACTGCTGCCTGGGTCAACCCTCAGTGAGCCTGTGCTGTGCTGAGGCTCCAGTTATGAATCCTCAGGACTCCCCAGGTAATTGTAATGTGTAGTCCAGGGCAAGAGGCCTGGCTTCAAGGCCATCCGGGGAATTGAGTATATTACTTCCCAGTGTTGAGTCCCATGATTTCTGATTCTTATATCTGTGTTTTGGTGGATCATATTATTTGTGGCTTCCCAAGAGAAGTTGCATGTTCCAATCTTTGCATGTTGAAACTCTCGTAAATTCTCAAACTTAGATGGCCATTATCTAGTACTTACTCGAAATTGGAGTTTTTCTTGGTAAGATTTAAGGGTGTTGTTCTTCAGTTCCTGAAAAATCTTAGGCCATCTAATTTTCAGTCCTGATACTTTTTTCTATAAATATTTAAATGTCTTCTCCTGTTATTTTATAACTTCATATTGATGTACTTTGTAGGGTGAAAGGCATTTTAATTCATTTTTAGTTTTGAATCTCACCTTTAATTCTAGAAAAAATTTTTGTGTTTATTTTCTATTGTTATTATTGTTGTTGGTGGTGTGTGTATGTATTTGTCATATACATTCATTCTGGGGAATGAATCTAGAGATTTGCATACATTTTTTCTTTTTTTTATATTTTTTAAATTTTTTTTATTTAAACAACTTTATTACATACTTGATTGTGTTTGGGTTTCAGTCATGTAAAAACACCACCCATCACCAGTGCAACATTCCCATCACCAATGTCCCAAATCTCACTCCTCCCCACCCAACCCCCACCTCTACTCTAGACAGTCTTTCTATTTCCCTCGTACATTCTCATTATTAGGATAGTTAAAAACGTAGTTATTTCTCTAACTAAACTCATCCTTGTTTGTGGTGAGCTTCACGAGGTGAGCTGTAACTTCCAGCTCTTTTCTCTTTTGTGTCTGAAAGTTATTATTGCAAGAATGTCTTTCATTTTTCTTAAAACCCATAGATGAGTGAGACCATTCTGCATCTTTCTCTCTCTCTCTCTGACTTATTTCATTCAGCATAATAGGTTACATATACATCATGTATAGGAAAATTTCATGACTTCATCTCTCCTGACAGCTGCATAATATTCCATTGTGTATAGGTACCACAGTTTCTTTAGTCATTCATCTGTTGAAGGGTATCTTGGCTGTTTCCAGAGTTTTGCTATGGTAAATAGTGCTGCAATGAATATAGGTGTAAGGAAGGGATTTTTGTATTGTATTTTTGTGTTCCTAGGGTATATTCCTAGGAGTCTAGGAGTGGTATAGCTGGGTCGTATGGGAGTTGATTTCCAGTTTTTGGAGGAATCTCCATATTGCTTTCCATAAAGGTTGAACTAGACGGCATTCCCACCAGCAGTGGAAAAGAATTCCTTTCTCTCCACACTGCTTGTTCTCATTCTTTGTTATGTGTGCCAATCTCTGGGGTGTGAGGTGGTACCTCATCATTGTTTTGATTTGCATCTCCCTGATGTGGTGATGTGGAGCATTTTTTCATGTGTTTTGGCCATTTGTATTTCTTCTTTGTCAAAGTGTCTGTCCATTTCTTCTCCCCATTTTTTGATGGGATTAGATGTTTTTTTTTCTTGTAAAGTTTCATCAGTGCCTTGTATATTTTGGAGATTAGCCCCTTGTCTGATGGGTATTGAGTGAATAGTTTCTCCCACTCAGTGGGGGGCTCTTGTATCCTGAGTGCTATTTCTTTTGAGGTGCAGAAGCTTCTCAGTTTAATATATTCCCATCTGTTAATCTCTGCTTTCACTTGCTTGAAGAGTGCAGTTTCCTCCTTGAAGATGCCTTTAGTCTCAATGTCCTGGAGTGTTTTACCTACGTGTTGTTCTATGCATCTTATGGTTTCGGGTCTGATATCGAGGTCTTTAATCCATGTGGATTTAACCTTCGTACATGATGTTAGCTGGGGGTCTAAGTTCAATTTTTTGCAAGTGGCTAGCCAGTTGTGCCAACACCACTTGTTGAAGAGGCTTTCTTTGATCCATGTAGGATTTCTTGCTCCTTTATCAAAAATTAGGTGATTGTATGTCTGGGGAACATTCTCAGAGTAGTCAAGCCTATTCCACTGATCTGAGGGCCTGTCCTTATTCTAATACCCTGTTGTTTTGATAAGTATTGCTTTGTAGTAAAGTTTAAAGTTGGGGAAAGTAATTCTTCCCATATTCTTTTTTTTTTTTTTTTTTTTTTTTTTTTGGTGTTTGGGCCACACTCGATGGTGCTCAGGGGTTACTCCTGGCTGTCTGATCAGAAATAGCTCCTGGTAGGCACGGGGGACCATATGGGACATCAGGATTTGAACCAACCACCTTAGGTCCTGGATCGGCTGCTTGCAAGGCAAATGCCACTGTGCTATCTCTTCGGGCTCCCATATTCTTTTTTCCAATGATTGCTTTAGCTATTCTAGAGTATTTATTGTTCCAAATGAATTTCAAAAGTGCCTGATCCACTTCTTTGAAGAATGTCATGGGTATCTTTAGAGGGATCGCATTAAATCTGTACAATGCTTTGGGGAGTATTGCCATTTTAATGATGTTAATCCTGCCAATCCATGAGCAGGGTATGTGCTTCCATTTTCGCGTATCCTCTCTTATTTCTTGGAGCAGAATTTTATAGTTTTCTTTGTATAAGTCCTTCATATTTTTAGTCAAGTTGATTTCAAGATCACTATTGTGAATGGGGTTGTTATCTTAATGTCCATTTCTTCCTTATTATTATTGGTGTATAGAAAGGCCATTGATTTTTTGTGTTAATTTTTTGGTCTGCCACCTTGCTATATGAGTCTATTGTTTCTAGAAGCTTTTTCATAGAGACTTTAGGGTTTTCTGAGTAGAGTATCATGCCATCTGCAAACAGCGAGAGCTTGACTTCCTTTCCTATCTGGATTCCCTTGATATCTTTTTCTTGCCTAATCGCAAGTACTTCCAGTGCTATGTTGAATAGGAGTGGTGAGAGAGGACAGCCTTGTCTTGTGCCAGAATTTAGAGGAAAGGCTTTTAGTTTTTTTTCATTGAGGACAATATTTGCCTCTGGCTTGTGGTAGATGGCCTTAACTATATTGAGAAAGGTTCCTTCCATTCCCATCTTGCTGAGAGTTTTGATCAAGAATGGGTGTTATCAAATGCTTTCTCTGTGTCTACTTATATGATCATGTGATTTTTATTTTTCTTGTTGTTGGTGTTGTGTATTATGTTGATAGATTTATGGATGTTAAACCAACCTTGTATTCCTGGGATGAAACCTTCTTGATCGTAGTGGATGATCTTCTTAATGAGGCATTGAATCCTATTTGCCAGGATTTTGTTGAGGATCTTTGCATTTGCATTCATCAGGGATATTGGTCTGTAATTTTTTTTTTGGTAGCATCTCTGTCTGGTTTAGGTATCAAGGTGATGTTGGCTTCATAAAAGCTATTTGGAAGTGTTCCAGTTTTTTTAGATTTCATGAAAGAGTCTTGCCAGGATTGGTAGTAGTTCCTCTTGAAAGGTTTGAAAGAATTCATTAGTAAATCCATCTGGGCCTGGGCTTTTGTTTTTGGGCAGACATTTGATTACTGTCTTAATTTACTCAATAGTGGTGGGTATTTATATATGCTACATCCTCTTTATTCAACTGTGGAAGATTATAGGAGTCCAAAAATTTATCCATTCCTTCCAGGTTTTCATTTTTAGTGGCATAGAGTTTCTCAAAGTAGTTTCTGATTACCCTTTGGATCTCTACCATATCAGTAGTGATCTCTCCTTTTTCATTCCTAATACAAGTTATCAAGTTTCTCTCTCTTTCTTTGTTAGTTTTGCCAGTGGTCTATCAATCTTGTTTATTTTTTCAAAGAACCAACTTCTGCTTTCGTTGATCTTTTGGATTGTTTTGCGAGTTTCCACTTCATTGATTTCTGCTCTCAGCTTTGTTATTTCCTTCTGTCTCCCTATTTTTGGGTCCTTTTGTTGAGTACTTTCTAATTCTATGAGCTGCATCATTAAGCTATTCAGGTATGCCCCTTCGTCTTTCCTGATGTGTCCTTGCAAAGCTATAAATTTTTCTCTCATTACTGCTTTTGCTGTGTCCCATAGGTTCTGATAGTTTGTTTCTCCATTGTCATTTGTTTTCAGGAAGGTTTTGATTTCCTTTTTGATTTCATCTTGAACCCACTGGTTATTCAGTATTAGGCTGTTTAACTTCCAGGTGTTAAAGTTTTTCTTCTGAGTCCCTTTGTAGTTCACATATAATTTCAGGGCCTTGTGGTCAACGAAGGTAGCCTGCAAAATGTGTTAGCATATAGTTTATCCAGGAGAATATCCCATGTACATTAGAGAAGTATGTGTATCCAGGCTTCTAGGGGTGGAGTGTCCTGTATATATCTACTAGGCCTCTTTCCTCCATTTCTCTTTTCAGGTCTAGTATATTCTTGTTTGGTTTCAGTCTGGTTGGCCTATCAAGTGTTGACAATGCCATGTTGAGGTCTCCCACAATTATTGTGTTGTTATTGATATTATTTTTCAGATTTGTCAACAATTTTATTAAATATTTTGCTGGCCCCTCATTTGGTGCATATATGTTTAGGAGAGTGATTTCTTCCTGATTAATACAAAATGTCCATCTTTGTCCCTTACAACTTTCCTAAGTATAAAGTTTGCATCATCTGATATTAATATGGCCACTCCAGCTTTTTTATGGGTGTTGTTTGCTTGGATGCTTTTTCTCCAGCCTTTTATTTTGAGTCTATGTTTGTTCTGTCTATCCAGGTGCATTTTTTTGTAGGCAGCAGGTTGGATTGAGTTTTTTAGCCACACTGTGTCTCTTAACTGGTGCATTTAGTCCATTGATATTGAGAGAAAGAATTGTCCTGGGAGTTAGTGCCATCTTTATATTGAAGTTTGGTGTGTCTGTTAGTCAGTCTTGTCTTAAAGTAGGCCGTTCAGTTTTTCTTTTAAGAATGGTTTTGAGTCTGTAAAGTTTCTGAGCTGTTGTTTGTCTGTGAAACCATGTATTGCTCCTTCAAACCTGAAAGTGAGTTTTGCTGGGTGCAGTATTCTAGGTGAAGCATTTATTTCATTGAGTTTTATCACTATGTCCCACCACTGCCTTCTGGCCTTGAGTGTCTCTGGTGACAGGTCTGCAGTAAATCTCAAGGATGTTCTCTTGAATGTAATTTTTCTTTTCAATCTTGCTGCTTTCAGAATTCTGTCTCTATCTGTGGGATTCGTCATTGTGACTAGGATGTGTCTTGGGGTGTTTTTTTCTGGGGTCTCTTTTAGTTGGTAGTCTCGGGCATGCAGGATTTGATCCCATGTATTCATTAGCTCTGGTAGTTTCTCTTTAATGATGTTCTTGACCGTTGATTCTTTTTTTTCTTTTTTTTTTTTTTTTGGGCCACACCCGGTAACGCTCAGGGGTTACTCCTGGCTATGCGCTCAGAAGTCGCTCCATATGGGGGACCATATGGGACGCCGGGGGATCGAACCGCGGTCCGTCTCCTAGGCTAGCGCAGGTAAGGCAGGCACCTTACCTCCAGCGCCACCGCCCGGCCCCGACCGTTGATTCTTTCTGGAGATTTTCTTCCTGGGTCTCTGGGACTCCAATGATTCTTAAGTTGTTTCTGTTGAGCTTATCATAGACTTCTATTTTCATCTGTTCCCATTCTTTGAGTAATTTTCCCATTGTTTGATCATTTGCTTTAAGGATTTTTTCCAATTTCTTCTGCTATATGGAATTGTTATTCATCTCATCTTCCAGTGTACTAAATCTATCCTCAGCTGCTGTTAACCCGTGGGAAAGCTCAACCATGTTTTACTTTAATTAATCTACTGAGTTTTTCAGACCTGATATTTGACCTGAAATTTTAGTTTGGAGTTTTCTGATTTCTATCTTCATATTCTCTTGATTCTTATTAGTGTTTTCTTCTATACTTTCTTTGAGTTCTTTGAACATCTTCCATATTGCGACTCTAAACTCCTTATCTGAGAGACTGACTAGTTGGTTGGTCATGTTCAAGTCATCAGAGTTGCCATCTTCATTCTCTATGTCTGGCGCTGGCCTGCATTGTTTCCCCATTGTCACACTTGTATTGTGGGTTTTTCTATGTGTTGTGGTTGTATTCATTGGCTAAATGATGTGCAGGGCTGTGAAGCAAAGCCTATCGGCCACACTCCTCTGGCTCCTCCCTTTCTGGGTGTGTAAACTCACCTCCAGGGAAGTCTCCAGGGAAGGTGATACATTGCAGATGAGCCACACACAGGATGAAATCAGGCCAAAAATGTAGCACAGCACAGAAGACAGGCAGATGGGGTGCTGGCATCTGAGTTCCCAGAAATTCTTTAGAACTTTAATCCTAGTCTGAAATGAATAATCCCCTCAGATGGTTGGGGCTTCCCATCCTCTTACTGACAAAGGTGAAAGAGTTTGAAGCCTCCAAAACCTTCACTGTGGTCTCCAGGGTCACCCAGAAAATTGACATTCACCTTTGAAGCAGGCAGGATCACCGGCAGAATGCTGATGAAATCCAGTCTCAGGCAGCTGGAAATCACGTGGCCCAAGATGGCTTCTGTGCCCTTCTGGCTCCGGGCAGAAATCAGCAGGAATCAGTGTGTGTATGTTCCACCCACCTCTAAAGGAGGCAGGATCACTGGCAGGAACGCTGATGAAATCCAGTCTCAGGCAGCTGAAAAGAGCATGACCCAAGATTGCTTCTGCACTCTTCTGACTCCTTGCAGAAACCAGCAGGAATCAGTGTGTGTATGTCCTGACCCACCTCTGAAGCCTGCATACATTTTTTCATTATTTGTCTAGAATTCATAATATTCACAGGCAGGTGTGTCTGAGTATCTTTTTAGAAACATGCTTCATAATAGATCTTCTGGATCTTATTTTGGGGAAAAGATTCCCTAGTAGTTTCAGGACCTTGGGATAACTCCCAACAATATTTGGTGCACTTTTTTGGGTCTAACATCTCAGGGCTGCTCAGGCCCAACACCTTTCTGAGCCACCAGAGCTATGCACTCTAATGTGTGTGTGTGTGTCTGTATATCTGATTTTATCACACATGCCTTCATATTCTAGAGCAATTTTTCTAAAAATTACCTAGATTGCTCCAAGAGAGTATGGGAATGAACTTTGATGCATGGGCAGAGGACATTCTCTTTATTTAAAATGGGTAGATTTCCAAGTAGGCACTGAGTAATATTTCTTTCTGAAGAGGAGTGGTAGGCAACTAAGTTCGGCAACCTGTGTCCTAAATATTTTTCTGACTTATATTTTCGAGGAGATTTGTATATATATATATATATATATATATTTTTTTTTTTTTTTGGGTTTTTGGGTCACACCCGGCGTTGCCCAGGGGTGACTCCTGGCTGTCTGCTCAGAAATAGCTCCTGGCAGGCACGGGGGACCATATGGGACACCGGGATTTGAACCAACCACCTTTGGTCCTGGGTCGGCTGTTTGCAAGGCAAACACCGCTGTGCTATCTCTCCGGGCCCGAGATTTGTATATATTTTAAATGTCTAAGAGCTCTCTTTTTCCTCTACCACTTAAAAAAAAAAAACTTCTTTGCATACCCTCCTTGAGTGATGGTGATTGCTCTACCAACCGGCTCCTCTTCTACATTTCTACAGTGCAGACACTTCTACAAAGTGTTTCTCTGGCTGTGCATTTCCATGTAGACATATAAAACTGCTCCAAGTGATTCCAATGTGCAAAGGAAGTTGGAAACACATTTAGATTTGGTAAATACCAATTCTACCTTTGTTTTATAGATAAACACCAAATTCTACCTCTCTAAGGAAACTGTATAGGTATTAGAGGAAAACTTCAAAGACCCTCCTTTGCTTAATACGCAGAATTTTACACAAGTATCTTATTCAAAGTTTAGAATTGTTGGGGCTGGAGAGATAGCACAGCAGTATTTGCCTTGCAAGCAGCCGATCCAGGACCAGGACCTAAGGTGGTTGGTTCGAATCCCGGCATCCCATATGGTCCCCCGTGCCTGCCAGGAGCTATTTCTGAGCAGATAGCCAGGAGTAACCCTTGAGTACAGCCGGGTGTGCCACCCTCCCCAAAAAAAAGTTTGGAATTGTTTCTGCTATGTCATTATGTTGTGTACTAGGTGGGCCTTGCTTAGTTTATCCAGAGATGGTTCTTTACTATCCTATCAAGGTTGTGAGAATAGGCACAAGGGTTTCCTGGTCAGGCACAGTATCCTCTGATCATCTGTGCTCCCCAATAGCCATTACCTTTTGTTCTCGAATCCTGCTTTTTATATGGGTGACCTCTATCCCTAGCCAACACTCATTTATCTTTTCCTCTAAGTCACTTACTTCCTTTTTCATCTACTTTTTTAGAATTTTTATTTGGGACCCATATTTCTCTTGATTTGTATTTATTTTATAATTCTCTGTTAAGAATAACTGTTGAGAAAAATTAGGAAAGAAACAGTTTTTGTTCACTATTTTGAAATAAAAACTTCATTCTTGTTATTTTTCATATTTTTTTTATTTTATGAAGATAAAGATGCAAAGAGAGAGGACCATGTGAAGTTACAGTGGGAATACAATCACCGACAAACAGAATTCTCATTTTCAGCCAAAAAAATTAAGAAAAATAAAACAAAACACATGCATAATTGCTTTGTCCCTCAAGTCCCCAGATTGTAGTACATTATAACATTTCTTAGCAGTACACAAAGCAATCTAAAGTCACAAAATTTATGTAACTCCTTTAACATTAGAGGCTGTAGTATTGTTGACATAGTTATATGCAAAATATGAAATAATATGAAAAATACCAAGTGGCATAATCTGCTACCATCTGATTAAATGTACCTTTATTATACCTGTTAATTCTTGCATATGAGGTCCAGAAGCTTCTTGTTTGGCTTATGAAATTGAAGTTACCAATTAAAAATTAAAGTGCTATCTGTCTGAAGAAAAAAAATAAAGAAACTTCATTCTTGTGAGTTCAAGTGTCTCCCCAGTTTATTTATTCAGTAACTAATGGATGTCACCCATTTGGAAATTGCCTCTTATGGAAGTTATTAGGTAAAAATAAGATCACTTAGATGGGTCTAATCCAGTGGTTGGCAACCTTTTTTTTCAACTGAGCCAAATCTCGCAAAAACCATGATTGAAATTTATTTTGAGAGCCACACAGGGTGTGCACTGGCAGAGGCTAGGAGCAGAGTCCTGACTCCTGGAGTGGCCGCCCGGCACACAGAAGAACCAGATTAAAAGTGTAAAGAGCCACATGTGGTTCGCGAGCTGCAGGTTGCTGACCACTGGTCTAATCCAATGGAAAAGCTACTCTTACAAAAAGGTTTTTTGAGTGTGTGTGTGTGTGTGTGTGTGTGTGTGTGTGTATAGAGGCAAGAACAGTGGGAAGAAGATGTAAAGAAATATATGCAGAATACAACCATCTACAAGTCAAGGGAAGATGCCTAGATCATCCTCCCATTGTCATAAGAAACCAAACTTGCAAACATTTGGTTTTGGCTTCTATGCTCCAGAACTATGTTTTATTTCAGTTGTTTGCCACCCAAGCAACAATACTAGACAGCACTAGAAGACTATAGCAAAGCTAAATTTTTTATTGCTCACAAAATGTCCTTTCCTCTACTGGTTTCAATTTCTACCCTTAAAATATACCTTATTGCAAAGTAGACATATTACTGCTAGCATCATTGCACCGGGCCCCAAAATTTTTAGTCCTTTTTAAAAAGCACTTTGGCTTACAATACTGTTACTAATTTACACACATATCTGTTATTCTTTCAGCATCTTGACCTCCTGCAGGGTTTCCACTTACCTCCCACCACTATCATAGTGTTCCCTTCCCTGCCCTCTTCTCCCCTCGCTCTAGTGGTGAGAATCCTATTATCAGTTACATGAGACTTTTGAACTCATCTTGACCTCCACTTTTCTAATTGGTGGTATAATAGATGATACAGGTCTGAATGTCTTGCTCTTTTTCTGAAAAGATTTTCATACAATTTTCTTAGAGTTTTTACAGTAGCAGAAATGGATGAGTGAATTAAAAAAATACTTGAGGGGGCCAGAAAGTTAATATAGGAGTTAATGCATATGTGTTGCATGTGGCAGTTCCATTTTTAATTGTCAGAACACATGGTCCTCCAACCTTCATGGGGTACAACATGAAAGGCAACCAAGAACTACCAGGGTTGCCTAAGTAATTGTCAGTACTGCATGGCCTGAAATACCACCTTGTTGAGTCCTCATATTGACTCACCTGTCTGGTTGGCCAATAATTTCTGGGAGACAGGTGCCCCCTGGACCTCCTGAACAGTACATAGAAGAACCCTTCTGAAATAGGAATATTTAAGAATATTATAGTGAGGAATAAAGGAGGACCAATTTACAGAAACTTTGAAGATTACTAAGCAAACAAAATCAGATCTGAAATATGTGACCTTGTACCATGATGTTGCAGGATGTTTTCTGAGATAATGAACTTTCCTATTCATTAGTTTGTCAAGCTGACTACTCTTCTTTACTGAGGCTGGGCTACAAACCATTTTGTGGAAGACAAAGTGTAGAAAAATGAGAAGAAAGAATACTAGATCTCTTATTATTCCAGAATGCATGCTGACAGTGTCAGTGTGAGGAAAGGACATGGGTTTGTTTGTGCTAGCTCCAAGATTTCTCCTGGAGTTTCTACTACAGCCAGATTCCTGTGTTTTTATTTTTGTTTAAGTTCTTTATATTTTGGGGCCACATCCAGTGATGCTCAGGGGATACTCTTGTCTCTGTGCTCAGGAATTACTTCTGGTAGGCTCAGGTGACTGTATGGGGTTGGGGATTGAACCTGGGTCGGTCTCATGCAGGGCAAAGCACCTTACTTGCTGTACTATCTTTCCAATCTATCCCGTGTTCCTTCTTACAGAACAGTTTCCATATCTCCTTACAGAAATAAGTTGTGTTCATAAAGGAAAATAAGCTTTCAGAACTGGAAATGAACTTCAAGTTCTAATTAAGAATGCAAAGGTTTAGAAAGATCTGCATATTTGGTATTATATGGTATCAATCACCATTTGACAAGCTACTTAATAGCATACCATTAATGAGCAATAGATATGCTATGCTTCAAAGTCAGTGTCACTATTACTTGTCTCTGATATTGGCTAGTTGGGATATTCTTGAAAAAAATTGAGTTTGATTATATTTTAAATCCTTCTCACTAGAATGAATAAACTATGTTGATTGTCTCTGAGAGGTTATTTTAAAAACTTAATTAAACAAACATTCAGATCATCCTCTAAAATATGCTGGCTGATTGTGCTTACGTTAGCCTTCTTTTTATATATCCCATGGGACAGCTTCAGACACATGCATAAATCACTCAATAAGCAGTGTGTATGAAGATCTTACTGTATGCTCAGTATGATGTTGTGCTATTAGAACTAGTTACTTGGTAAGCAGACTAGTATATTTTGCTTATTTTTTTCCTATTAACTCTCTACTGTCTCCACCCCAATTATTTTTACAGTTCAGATACCGGTCTTATAAGGATTCTTTAAAGGAAGAAGAAAATAGAAAATTCCAAAGGATGAAAGAGGAACAACACCAGAAGGTATGCACAAGAAATAAGACAGTGCTAATTATTTGCATGTGGTACTATGTAAAACCACCCGATGTGCTGGATCTCCAACCCCCGGGGAACGAGTCTAAATCAGGGTCGTGCCTCAAATAATTCAAAACTGGCTTAGGGTGAAACACATGTAGTCTGGCAGTCTTCAATCTCATATGGAGAGCTTGCTGCCTGCCATGACTGCTGTTTTTACGGAGTACAGAGACCCTCTGGGTGGGGCAGTAAGGACAGAGAGCTCAGAGTGCTCAGGCTATCCTTAGCCAGTCTCACCTAGGTTTACAAATAAGATAATCTCTGTTCTGGGGTAAATCCAAATGTAAACAAACATACAAAGGAACCAGGGATGATCTTTGTTTTAGGTAAAATAAGGTGTAACTAGATAATTTGGCAGGTTTGTGAAATATTGACATACATAAAAATCCTGAAAAAAATAATACAAACATAAAAAAATGTGGGAGTTAGGTATGTTTTATGAGAACAGTGATATGGTAGTTACTTCTATCAAAATTCTGTGTTATTTTGCTACATGTGGGCTCTAGTGGGTATGATGTGTGCTTGCTATTTTAGGAGCCAGCAGTTCATAAAGAAGATGATAGAAACACTTGTATTTTGGGATCCACAAACACAACCACTATCATGTCGTTTTTAAAATAAAAGCTTATCACATTTAAATAGTGTTCAGAGAATACTAAAAAAATATTCTTCAAGATGCCATACATGTTTACAAAATATGTGAGAATTTCAGAGATGTCAGTGGAATGAATATAGAGTCTTAAGAAAAAGGCTACTTGGGTAGTTGTCATTAGATTGAGCTTTCTGTTATGGTAACTGGAAAATGTGTTACAAGTTGATGACCTTACTTAACATTTAGGCTTAGCTTGGGTCAAAAGCTCTTGAGATGAAAATAATGGTGACAGTTAGTGGTTAGTTCAAAAGTACCAACTTTAGTATCCTTTAGTGAATTTTAAGTGGCATTTTATAAAATTTGCTGTATATATTTGAACATGAAAAATAATTAAAGGTAGACCATTTCATGAAGAAAATATGCTCAGTAGATTAGAAAATCAGGTCTGGGATTTAATTTTCAGGTTGAGCAGTCATTTTAAGTAATAAAAATTAATTTTTTTATTTACTAATCATGTTTTTCTTCAGAGTTGGACAAATATATATTCATATATATTATGATTGTCATTGAACATATTTTTATTATGTAAGCTTTACATAAGTTATTTTTCTCGCTGTATGTGTCAGTAAAACGAATAGCTTTATCACATGGGAGATAATACCATTCTTGGGATCTTTTGTTTTAGTATTTTTATTTGTTTGTTTTTGGGCCAGTGGCAGTCAGGGGTCACTATTGGCTCTGCACTCAGAAATTACTGCTGGCAAGTTTGGGATGAGATGCTAGGGATTGAACCCGGGCTGGCTGCAAGCAAGGTGCCCCAAACGCTGTGCTATTGCTCTGGCCTTCCTGTCAGGATTTTCAATAACAATAGAATTCCTAATGATATTTAGTTATCAGTTGCACCTTAATTTTGCTTCTCTTCTATTTTGTTTGATATGTTGTTGGAAAATGCCTACAAAGGCATTTTGTGCTTGGTAGTATATTTTGTTCTACGTCATATTTAGTGATTTAATTTGAAAATAATCATACTGGTGGTAGAAAGATGCATAAAACAACATTATATCATTATATCAATTTGTGTGTCCATTTCTTTCGTTTATCATATTTTTTAAAAACATATTATGAACAGCCTAATAGGTCATTTAGGTTAAGTTAAAGTGACAGCACATTTATTTTGCACTATATACATTTTCAGCTTCACATTCTCCCATTTTTTTTCTGGGAAAAACTAGAAACAGTAAGTTCTTTCTAACATTAATCTCTTAATATTTTACATTTGATTTAGTGCCTTCAACATATTTTTTTGACTGTAGCACTTTTTTGTCAATAAATATATTCTATCTTGACAATTCAAATAAACCAACTAATATCTCCTTTGATATTTATTTTCTGTCCTCAGAGATATCACCTTTCTACTTTACCACACTAAAATAATTAAAGTAACTTTATTTTGATCACATCTTTATGATCACATCTTTGACTTTTTATGTTCTGGTTTATATTTATAAATATTCTAGTAAAACTATTTATTTTTATTTTTTTTGGTTTTTGGGCCACACCCGACGTTGCTCAGGGGTCACTCCTGGCTGTCTGTTCAGAAATAGCTCCTGGCAGGCACGGGGGACCATATGGGACACCGGGATTCGAACCAACCACCTTTGGTCCTGGATCAGCTGCTTACAAGGCAAACACCGCTGTGCTATCTCTCCGGGCCCATAAAACTATTTTCTAAAGATAAAGTGCCATTTGAAAAATCAATGTACTGATCTTAATTGTACTCTCTATTTTCCTGTGACTTATTTTGTCTTATTTGTGTATTTGGGCCTCACCTGGCTATGCAAGAGCTTGCTTCTTTCACTGTGCTTAGGGATCATTTTTAGTATGTTTGAGGCATGCTATGGAGTATCTGGAATAGAACCCAGGTCAGACACATGCAAGGCAAGCATCTGACATGCTATACTATTTCTTTGTCCCCTCCGTATAACTCATTTATAATACAACATTAAAGTAATTCTTTCTTATAAATTAAAAAATATTTTAGGCACAGTAATTTAATGTACTGTTAGTGGTAGGGCTTAATCAACAAAACATTCCAGGGGCTGGAGTGACGGCACAGTGGTAGGGTGTTTGCTTTGTACACAGCTGACCCAGGATGGATCTTGGTTCGATCCTGGGTGTCCCATATGGTCCCGAAGCCAGCTTCGATTTCTGAGTGCAGAGCCAGGAGTAATCCCTGAGTGCCACTGGGTGTGCCCCCCCACAAAAAAAACCAAAACATTCCAGCACTATACCCTCCATCAGAGTCTGGAGTTTCCCTCTATTACTGTCCCATTGCCCCCCAAAATAACTTATTATTTATGTACTTAGTTATTTATCCCCATATTTATCCATCTATTTTTTATTCTTCCATTCTGCCAGCACAACACCATAAGCATGTGTTATATGCTGAGTTTTATAAAAGAAGCAAGGATTTCAATTCAGAAGAGGCAATCAAGGAGGTTCCCTATTATCCTAAAACTTATTTCGTAATACGACAAATAATTAGATGTAATGTGGGGCCAGAGCAATAATATACTATACCTTGTACATGGCCAACCTTAGATAGCTAGAATTCCAGATGGTCCCTCAGCACCCCCAGGAATAATTCCTGAGTGTAAAGCCAGGATTAATCTCTGAATATTATCAGGTATGCCCTTCCTTCCCAAATGATGTAATGAAATATAACAGTAAATCTAAAATTTTACAGTGACTAATCACTTTGTAGCACTTAATGATGTAAAATAAATAAATTATATGTTGTGATAACTTCAGGATAATGTGACAACTATTGTTCATTGTGTTTTTCTCCTAAACCCTCCCAATTTTTTATATCAAGTATTTCTCCTTCTCAGGATAATTTATATTTCTGGAAGAAAGGAGACTATTCTGGTCCCAGGTTCCAATCCCAAGTGGTCTAACTGTTCATGGGGTTTTAGTCATTGACTATCTTAGTCAGTTGTGGACATGCAAGATGTCCTAATAAATGAGACACAGGGAAGTCTGCCTTGTAGTATAAAATTCAGTCAATATGGATTACATTTTTCTACATTAATTACTTTTAGCTCAATTTCTTTTTATCTCTATATGATTCTAATATTTTCTTTACTTATTTACTTTTATTCCATCTTCTCACCCTGCGTAAGAATTTTCATAGTGTTTATCCCCTATTGTTTTCTCCCCTAATATAGTACTTGGTTAGACCATTTAATTTTAAAATACATGTCCCACTTCAATTTGAGAAAATATTTATTTATCTTTCTTTTTTATTTAGTGTTTTTTTTTTGGTTTTGGGCCACATCCCATATTGCCCCTCCTGGACTGCTAGTATAAGTGGTCCCTTCTGTGTCTAGCCTGTTGCAGAAAAAAACTTTAAAATACTTAAATTATTTGGTATTCAGAAAATTATTATTGAATATGTAGAAAGCTATGGTGAAGGCATTTTATGAAGATGGAATACAAACCTTTAGTGAAATGTTGTGCTCAAAAAAAAATATCCTTCTTGAGAACTAAAAAGTGAAAAGAATAAGGCATCCACTCCAAAAATTTAAAATAAAAATAAAAGATAGCAAGTGAAGTAATTAAGATAAGAATAGAAATTAATAATAAAATTTTAATAAACAGCTGCTACAAAATATCAGCAGCTTATTCTTTGGTAAGGTCAAAAAAATGAACAACTCTATGACAAGTCTAATCAAAAAGAGATTAGTGGAAATGCAAATACACAACATATGAAATGAGAAACTAGAATGTTAGATTTAAAAAGATTAAGGTTATATTACTGCACATAATCCACACATTCAATTTATTAGCATAACATTAATTGAATGACTATAAAAATATTAGACTCAAACAAAATTACTCAAATAAGTAAAATATAGAAAGGTACATTAAAAATGTTTTCTAAGAATGACTTTCCCCTACCAAGCTTAACTTCAGTAATTTTATAAAAAAATTCATCAGACATTTTTTAGGAAACAAAATTTAGTGATTTAAAAATTGTTTCAGAGCAAGGGAAAATATAAAACAATTTAGAGTTAATATTACATAACATCCCCATAATGTCAAAATCTGATAAAGGGCACTTGTGTGCACACAGATACATGGAAGCTTTTAGAGATTAACATCTGAAAGAGAATCCTAGTAAATGAGATTTTTCTTTTAGACAACTTACCAAGGCAAAGTAAAGCTTATTCTGGGAGTACAAAGATACATTGCTACATAAATTTTTTTTTTTTTTTGGCTTTTGGGCCACACCCGGCGTTGCTCAGGGGTTACTCCTGGCTGTCTGCTCAGAAATAGCTCCTGGCAGGCACTATATGGGACACCGAGATTTGAACCAACCACCTTTGGTCCTAGATACATAAACTTTTTTTAGCATTGTAAATAGGATAGAGAAAAGCATTACATAGTTGTGTAAACTTTGAAAAAAATTTAACCTTTATTATAAAATTATAATAAAATTTTGGGGCCGGAGAGATAGCATGGAAGTAAGGCGCTTGCCTTTCATGAAGAAGGACAGTGGTTCGAATCCCGGCATCCCATATGGTCCCCTGTGCCTGCCAGGGGCGATTTCTGAGCATAGAGCCAGGAGTAACCCCTGAGCGCTGCCGGGTGTGACCCAAAAACAAAAACAAAAACAAAAACAAACATAAAATTATAATAAAATTTTACAAATTGTAATTATTGGTATTATATCCAATAACAATTAAGGATATCTGTAACTTCTACAACTAATCAATATTGTTTTGAATTTTTTTTTTTTTTTTGGTCTTTAGGTCACAAACGGTGATGCTCAGGGGTTACTCCTGGCTATGCCTTCAGAAATCTCTCCTGGTTTGGGAGACCATATGGACAACAGGGATCAAACCTAGGTTCCTCCTGGGTCAGCTGTGTGCAAGGCAAATTCCTTACCACTGTGCTATCACTCTGGACCCTACAAACCTCTTTTTAATGATTGGTGAACAGAGGCTCTGTTGATCTCAATTTTTAAAAAGTTCCCTAAATGCAAAATCATTAAGTCTAAAAGTCATATATCTTTTCTGAGGAAATAACCAGAGATGCACCAAAATATATATTTGCAAATTTTTCCTATTATTAAACTGATCATGAAAGGGTCAAAACAATTTGATCAACAATAGGAGATTTGAAGATAATTTTAGAGTTTGAAATACTCTGAAACAGTTATGGTCACATTTTAATGACATAGGAATATGCTCAGCTATAGAAAGCTAACTTGAAAATTATAAAATTAAATCTGGGTGAGTTTTAAAACCTATTTTCTTCTGCTATACTTTGTGCAAATTAATTCATTTTCCCAAGATCATTGGATTTGTTCTGTCCATTTGTGCTGTCATTTACTTCATGTCATTGTTTCTGGAATTACATGAGAGAGAGCATATGGAGAGTGTCTTTTTTTTTTTTTTTTTGGTTTTTGGGCCACACCCATTTGACGCTCAGGGGTCACTCCTGGCTATGCGCTCAGAAGTCGCTCCTGGCTTGGGGGACCATATGGGATGCCGGGGGATCGAACCGCGGTCCATCCAAGGCTAGCGCAGGCAAGGCAGGCACCTTACCTCCAGCGCCACCGCCCGGCCCCGGAGAGTGTCTTTTATAGTCTATCATGTGATAATTTTGTAAAATATGTCCTGGGGTTCATCACAGGTTATAATCAGTGTGTAGAAATCTAAAATTGAAGACAATATGTGAACCTGTTAGAGGAAATTGCCAATGAGTGGAAAAATTTTGAGTGATAATTTCCTTCATATTTTTTAATGTTGCTTATATCTTTGTGTGTGTGTGTGTGTGTGTGTGTGTGTGTGTGTGTGTGTGTGTGTGTGTGTGTGTGGTTTTTGGGTCACACCCGGCAGTGCTCAGAGGTTATTCCTGGCTCCAGGCTCAGAAATTGCTCCTGGCAGGCATGGGGGACCATATGGGGTGCTGGGATTCGAACCGATGACCTCCTGCATGAAAGGCAAACGCCTTACCTCCATGCTATCTCTCCGGCCCCTTTGCTTATATCTTTTACAATAACTAACTTTTATGAGTAAAACAATTTAAGTCATAAGGAATGGGATAGAAGGAGCTCTGATTCAATGATGCTGAATCAGTTGATTCTGATTCAATAGTTGGAAGTTCATTTCTCTTTATACCATAATAAAAGATAATGAACAATTGTAAGAATGTAGACATTATTAATGTAATTTTTTTACTGTACCCATTAGAACTTACTGCTGGTTGTTTTCTCATCTGAGGGTAGTGTGGGGTAGTTTTCACTTTTTCTTAGAGTCGAGGCCATCGTTGGTCTGCTGGGCAAAGGTG
Organism: Suncus etruscus; assembly: GCF_024139225.1. Classification (NCBI taxonomy): domain Eukaryota; kingdom Metazoa; phylum Chordata; class Mammalia; order Eulipotyphla; family Soricidae; genus Suncus; species Suncus etruscus. The sequence goes on from NC_064855.1 coordinate 68,996,297, forward strand.
TTATTATGGAGAACCTGATTATCAGGAAGAGTCTAAACTTCATACTCCCTCAAAATTTTTTTCTATATGAAAAAGCAAATAACACAATCTTCAAAGAAAAGGTTTGTTAACTTCCACAGCTTTAACTTTCCTGCTTTTCTATACCCTTTTTCCTTGTGGAGTTAAAAGAACATCTTTTCCTGCTTGGTTCATGGCACTTTAATATTTACAGAAAGCTGTCAAGCTGAACCATGTCAGAACACTCTGTTCTGGAATTCAAACATAATTTTCAAACGATCCTGTTGTCTTTGGTTACTAGCCTACAACTTGGCTGTGAAGCATGACTCTCAGTCAAACCGCATTAGTTTTCTCAAGTTTCTGTCCACATGGTTCTTAGTTGCCCCTTTCCTAAACTGGAATACAGAGAAATAATTTCTATAAGTACTTGGAAAAAAAAAAAAGACGACCTCATAACTACTGTTAATTTGGATGCCCTATCACTCTCTTTTATATACACAAGAAACTCTCCATCAGAGCAGTTTGCCCTGATGAGCATAGGCCTGGGCAGAGGTACCATTCCTTCTCTTCATTTACATTTATCTTCAAAAATTTTGTTCAGTTTTAGTTTCTTCTTTGTATGGAGAGCTGCCTGGATGTAGGAAGTTGTATTAGAAAATGCACGAATTCCCCTATGAGCCTTTTTAGTAGTATTTAGTGTTAAAATTCCTTGGGGCTGGAGGGATAATATAGTGGGTAGGGCTTTTGCCTTGCATGCAACCAACCTTAGTTTGATCCCTGACATCCTATATGGTCCCCCAAGCCTCATAGGAGTAAGCTCTGTGCACAGAGCCAGGAATAAACACAATGGGAGTATGGACCAAAATAAATAAAGTGTTAAAATACCACCCAGGGACATGTTTGTCTTATTGTCTTGTGACATCCATCCCTTCCTTCATATTTCTGTGTTATGTTGTTTGATGTTGTGTTCAATGCTGCATTTCTTTCTGCTTCATTTCACTATTGTTTCTCCATATCTCTTCCATTGTACTGTTTTTTTTTTCTTCAGGGTAGAACTATGTTCTTCTTCTTTTTTTTTAATCTATATCTTCAGTAGGAATTCAAGTGTTTTGAAAATGGTTGTACCTAAGACATGCATGTTAAATGGAATAGGACTTGACAATCTCAAATGCTGAGCATAATGTCCCTCCTGCTTAGTGTTTTGATTTGTTTAATGTCCAAAGCTCAGTCCTTGGAACAAGAACAGCTTATTTTGTATCTGTTCAACAAGGTGTACTTCTGTGTGAGAACCCAGTAAATGAACCAAGAATATATTTATAAGGCAGGCAGACACATCCACTGTGGCTGATGGTTTAGCAGAACAAATTAGCTAAAATTGTCCTTCATGGCACCAAATAAAAGAAAACCAGCCTCTTCTTTTTTTGCTAGTCATAGTATATTCCTGACTAGCAATGCCAGATTTCCTCTTTTGCCATCTGGACTGATGTACTTGCATGATGATGCCTCATCAACTTCACATTACACTTTTCCTCCTGCTCTGTATTCTTTATTTTTTTAATAATATTTTTTATTTAAACACCTTGGTTACAAACATGATTGTGGTTGTGTTTCGGTCATATAAGAGGATACCCCCCATTCTTATCTTTTCCCCTGGCTTGTGCTGTCATCTCTTCCTGTTCTCTTTACTCCTTCCTAATGGTTCTTGCTTTCATGATACACTCGTTTTCTTTTTTATGTCATTAATTAAGAATTAAGAACTACACTTGTACTCACCAGAACTTATAAACCAAAGAATGTGTTAGGAAGCACAAAATGTCTCACTCAGATAAAGCTCTGTAATTTTTTTTCTCATTTCCATTTATTTGTAAAGTGCTTTTCACCTATCTTTATCAGATCTCTTGAGAGATCCTCCTCAATATCCCCTCCTCCATTTTTACCTTCTTTATAATTAACTTTTGCATAATACTCTTCTGGGTAGGTGGTTACTTAAGAATTTGTTTTGAATTTCTTGCTGTTTCACTCGCAACTTACTATTTCTTATACATATATCTTAGAGCACTTCTGCAAAAGATATGCTCATTTTTCATGTTGATGTTTATTGCTAAATTATTCTCTAAAAACAAAATTAGTTTTTCCTAATTTAGACATTCCACCAAGTAACCAGATATATGCAACTTTCTATTAATCTTTTCTAATTTTTGTCAATATGATGAATAAAATGTTCTCATTATAATGTATTTAATTATGTTTGAAGATTATGGCCATTTTGAATTTACAGTCAATCTATAGTACGTATATCAGTAGATTTTATTTTGTCCTTTAACAGTTTTTCCTATTTGGAGATTAGTTGTTTCTTGATTTTTATCAAATTTTAGCTATCTACTTAGGTTTTCCTTGTACAACACTAATTTTAGGACATATTTGATTCTTTAGGATTATAATGTATATTATCCTCATTTGTTTGTGTTTTCTTTTCTTTAGAGTATAAGAGCAAGGCTTTCATCTGTCTTTTTTGTTATTATGTCCCTATCACGTAGATCTATGCCCTGTTCATATATTGCCAAATGAATAGCTGAAGCAATCTATGTATATACTTCTAAAAAAAGTTTTTTAAATTTTGATTTGTGTATGGCATATCTCTTCAATATATTATGTTTCTTGATGGGCTTTCTGAATATTTGTTTCACTTTTATCTGCCTTACTAAGTTTTCTTCTACATCTTTAAGCATCTTTAATACAGCATGTTTTCATTCAGATAGAGACATTCCTGTCCTTAAACTGGGATTCTGGAGGGTGGTTCTCTCTTCTTTGTCGTGTTATATTCTCTTGAGATTTCAAAGGTGCCCTATGCTCCACACATTTTGCTGGTACAAATATCCCTTTTTTGAATTTTATTGCTCATTAATTCATTCCATATTGATATCAGTAATATAAAATAGTAGCTTTTATCCCTGGTCAAAGTTTGGTTGAACAACACTGACTTATAGAATTGAACTTTTTGATTTTTCTAGCAGGAGAAGTTGTATTTGATTATATTAAATTGAATTAGATTATGGGGCTGCAGAGATACTATTGCAGCTAAGGTATTGCTTTGCACGTGGCTGACTAAGGTTTAATCCCTGGTGCTCCACATGGTTCCCTGAGCACCTCCAGGAGTGATCCTGGAGCTCAAAGTCTGAAATAAGCCTTGAGCACTATGAGGCATGGCCCAAAGACACTAACACAAAAATTGGCTTAGATTAAATTGATTTAGGGGTCCTTTGCTGGCACCCACAGATATTGGTGCTTGCTTTTTCAAGGTGGAGAGTAGTAGGTTCAGCATCTATTGAGAAATGCTGAAGGTGGGGGCAGATTGGTGTTTGTGGTTCTTTTAATAGTCTCCTCTTTAGGTTCCCCGATCAGATACTCAAACTCTGTTCTTTAGTGCAGTTCATGTTAGTGCTAGTTCTAATTCGACTGCATGTGGAATCAGAGGCACAGCCTAGATTGCTTTTGCTGGGGTTGTGGGGAGGACCTCATTTTCACATGTGGACTCCATTTGAATTAAGGGCATATATTTCCTACTGTTTCCTCTATTGCCTTCCTAGAACTTTGTGGGAGCTGCTGCCCTGCCATCTGTGTTCTGAGGCCTAGAAGACAGCTTTCATGTGTCTCTCTCCACCCACCTTCTGTCCAATGAAACATGAATCTTCCCAATGACTACTGCTGTCTCTGTTGCTCTCTAAGACTCACCCAAAGCTGTGTGGCTCTATAATGTCTTGTCCTCTTGATTAATTCCTAGTTGTTCGTGGGAACTAGGCAGGGAGCCTCCTCTTACTGTTTAGTCCTAGAAATATGAATTGAAAAAAAATCTTAAAGGTCCAAATCTTTAAGAGCCAAACAGATTAAGAGATTGCCATGACAAATAAATATTAGCATCTTGAAGCTAAAAAAGTAAAGTAGGGAAAAACAAAGATCATGCCTAAGAATTGATGCTGATTAAAATAACTTTGATGCAAGTTGGGAATTGTAGACATCTGGTAGCTTTGGAGACTAGGGTGGAAAAAAGATGAATTGGACATCCAAGCTGAAAGGAAGATGATGTGGAAACCAAACCGGGGACTGTAAGACCCATAGAGCCTATTTCCCACCACACTAAAAAATATTTTAAATTGTACTGAAAAGAGATGGGATTGGCAATATACTGGCAGGGTAAGTTTGGATTGGGATAAAGACAGTAATGAAGCCATATGTCTTCTTCCACACTAGCATGTCAAAATGTAACAGTACTGGTCATTTTTTTATTTTTTAATCTTTTATTTTTTTATTTTATTTTTTTAGTTTAGGACATAGGACATTTTAACACATAGCAGTGCTCCAAGCTTAATCCTGACTCTGTACTCAGAGATCACTTATGGGTGGACTTGGGGGACTGCTTGTGGTATAGAAGTTTGAACAAGGCTTAACTCTGTGCCAGATGAGAGCCATACTTTTATCTCTGGCTCAGTTTAGAATTTAATGGTATGATAATTGAGGCTGACGTGATCGTTCAGTGGGCAGGACACTTCCCTTGCACGTGCTTGATCCAGGTTCAATCTCTAGCAACCCAGATGGTTTTCTGAGCATTATCAAGAAAATTCCTGAGTGCAGAGCCAGGAATGACTATGCATCATGGTGTGTTGACCCCAAACCAAAAATTAAATGAATAAAATATTTTAGATAAAAAATTGTAAATAGGTAATCAATGAAACCATACACAAAAATAAAGAGTGAGGGGAAGAATAGAATATTATTTTCATGATAGCAATAATCAGTAAAACTATTATTAATAGACTTACAATATGTACTTATATTATAGCAAAAGACATTACAAGAAATAAGACTTGTGCTATTGAGGAAAAGTGAGTTTCTAGCATAGGCGTGGCATCGAAGTAGTTAAGAAATACTTTTAAAATATATACATAAATATCATTCAGGTATATTCAAAGAACTCAATGTTTTCTCTCATTGGTGGTATTAGGAATCAGGATTTAATGTGCTTTCAGTGATGATTCTTAATATATTTGGAATATTACAGTATAAGATACCAGTTCTATTTTTAATCTGGGAGTATTAAAAGATTATTGAAGTTTAATAAATAAATTGTTAATATGAATTTATTTTATACTTTTCAAGATGCTTTGTTCTAAAAAGTATATGTCTATATATTTATTTATTATATATATTTATTATATATTTATTAAGACATGGCATTATTTTCACTACTAGAAAAAAACCTCTGACTTTGGACACTTATGACATGAACCTAACAACTCTTCCCTCTCCCTTTTTCTGTGTTTAAACTCTGTTGACCTCAAGGTAGAGAGTGGAGTTTTAAGGAAACCTGACCAGAATGATTGTAATGCTAGTAACTGAGAGGGAAGTAAAGGTATTTCTTCTAAGATGATCTTCAAAATGCTTAGAGCTAGATATTATTTGTAGTAATATGATCTTCTGGTCAAAGTAAGATCTCTCCAAAGTTCTGCCAGTATTAGAAATAACAAGTCAATAATGAGTGAGTGTTTATTCTCTAGCTTGAAAATGCTTTGCTAATATAATAGTACTACAGAATTGAATTCAATTTTTATTTAAGTGGTTAAATTTTTTTTAGGAAAGAAATAACTGATAAAGAAAAATATGCCATTATGTGGATTAACTTAATGATCTCATTTGGAGACTGGAGCATAGTACAGTGGGTAGGGTATATGTCTTGCATGTAGTCTACCCTCACTTGATCCCTGGTTCCACAAGCCTGCCTAAAGTAATTTCTGAGCACAGAGTTAGGAGTAACCCCCAACGGCTTCATGCCCCCATCCAAAAAAAAAGAAAAAAAAAGAATTCATTTGATTTTTCTTTCTTGAATAAGACAGTAAGTTGTTTGACTTGCATTATGTTTTCTTCTTTTATTTTTTCCCTAATTTTTGGGGCCACACCCAGGTGTGCTCAGGGATTATTTTTGACCCTGTGTTCCAGGAACCGTATGGGATACCAGGGACCAAATTTGGGTTAACTGCATGCAAGGCAAGCATTTTATCCTTGTACGACTCTTCCAGCCCCCTCTATGTAATTCTTAATCTTTTATTTCTAATAATACTTGATCATGAATATTGAAATTTTTTTTTTTTTTTGGTTTTTGGGTCACACCCGGCGGTGCTCAGGGGTGCTCCTGGCTGTCTGCTAGGAAATAGCTCCTGACAGGCACGGGGGACCATATGGGACACCAGGATTCGAACCAACCACCTTAGGTTCTGGATCGGCTGCTTGCAAGGCAAACACCGCTGTGCTATCTCTCCGGGCCCGAATATTGAATTTTTTAATCTCACAATTTTATGCTCAGATCTCTTATTTAACTAAGGCACAATGAATTTCACTACATAGTTAGATAATAAAGTAATTTCTTTTGGAAGTGATATCTAAATAAACATTTATTTTATTTTAACTTTTATTTATTTATTTTTGGTTTGGGGTCACACTCAGGGTTAAGTGCTCAGAAATCACTCCTAGTTTGGGGGCCATATGCAATGCCAGGAGATTGAACCTCGGTCCCTCCTGAGTCATCTGCAAGGCAGATGCCCTACCTCTGTGCCATCACTCTGGCCCTGAATAAAAATTTTAGAAAGAAATACTGCACAAGTCGTGGTTAAAATGTAATTGATTTAAGTATCTTTTGTACAATTGTATTAATTAAAAAACATATTTTAATTTTTATTGATTCTAGAGTGAATTGCTGAAATTTAAGCAACAGCAACAGGAGGAACAAAGAATCAGAGCCCACCAGTCTGAACAAAGAAGGTATAAATGGCCAACAAAATAAGTATATGAGCTAAACCAATTACTTATGAAGTTTTAGCAATGTTTTAATAAAATACTACATTTGTATTAATAGAGTTTTAGATTGCATATTACCTTTTAAATCTTTATAGTATGGTGATTGTAGGAATATTCATTGCTACACACAAACATGCACACAAAAAATGGAAACTTTTGATACTAGGAATTTATACTAGAAAAGTAAATCAGGCTAGTGCTTATTTATTTAGGTTATTTGTATTTTACCTATTGTGGGGCAAAACTTAATCTTTTGAAGTCATGTTTTATCAGATGAAAACTACTTTGGAATAATTTAACCAATATAAATAGTAGAATACCTATATTTGAATACAGATGCTTAGACAAAAATCACATTAAAGTAATTTAATATTGATTAATATATTAGGAGAAAAATCTTAAAGTCTAACCACTAAGTATTTTACTCCCAATAATAAGTTTTTAAGAAAACTCAGTAAAATGTCAAATGTTGAGATAGTACTAGGAAGCACCATGTTGTCTTTTTTAATCTAGAATTTTGGGGAAGATGTGGACTATTTTCTTTCTGTTAGTTTATTTAACTCACTAACTAAATGGACCCCTTTTCTTTGTTTCTTTTTTAAATTAAAAAAATTTTTTTTAGCTACACCCAGCTGTGCTCAGGACTTCCTACTGGATCTGCATTCAGAGATCAGTTTTGGAGAGCTTAGGGGACCACATGGGGTTTGGGGATCAAACCCTGGTCAACTGCACACAAAGCAAACACCAGAGAATCTGATTTTTGTTGGTTGATTGGTTGTTTTGGGGAGCACACCAAGCGATTCTCAGGAACTTACTTCTGGCTCTCTGCTCACTCAACTAAATGTGGTACCAGGGATGGAAGACCGGTTAGTTAGGTGATTGCAAAGCCAAGTGTGTAACCCACTGCACTATCTTTCTGGCCTCTGGATGTTTTCTGGCTTTGGTTTTGTTAGTAAGGGGCACACTAAGTGATAATTAGGGCTTATTCCTAGCACTATACTCAGGGATCACTTTTTTTGGTGTCAGAACCATATGGCAAGCCTGCATTGAACCTAGCTTGGCCAAGCACAAAGAAAGCACATTGCCACTGTACTGTGGTTCTGACCCCTGGATGGTTTCGTATAGTCATTTGATAGATAATATTTTGACATTGTCCATCAAAAAATTAAAATATCAAACATGACTATGTGTATTCTCTGCATTTAAAGAAAAAAAAATTGAGACATGGATGGGTTAGCTACTTTGTTGGATATATGAAATAATTATTTTTAACTGACTCTACAGAAATAGGCTATAAGTTAGGTATGGTAAAAAAAAAAGGTCTTTTTAGGAGCCAGAGCAATAGGATAGTAGGTCTGGTGCTTGCCTTGTATGTGGCTCACCCAGGTTCAATTCTCGACATTCCATATGGTTTCCTGGGTTCTGTCAGAAATGCAGGGGCAGAAATAACCCTTGAACATTGTCAGATGTGGCTCTAAGTAAAAAGATAACAAAAACATTATCTTAAAAAGAATTTTATTATGGGGTCGGATGGTGGCGCAGGCGGTAGGGCATTTGTTTGTCTTGCACGTGCTAACCTAGGATGGACTGTGGTTCAATCCCCCCGCGTCTCATATGTTCCTCCAAGCCAAGGGCAATTTCTGAACACATAGCCAGGAGTAACCCCTGAGTGTTATCAGGTGTGGCCCAAAAACCAAAAAAAAAACTTTGAAATGAAAAGTACTGATATTGTATTTCTGTAGCTTTTATATAATTGTCTGTATTTATACAATTTTTAATAGGAACCAATTATTTCTCTGGATATTTGAGGAATATTCGAATTGGTTGCAAGGCCTTAAGCATCATAAGGATAGTGATGTGTCATCTTAATTGACCCATTATTAAGAAATGAATGGGCTCTAATAAAAGCTTATTTGATTAGAGATAGAAAGATTATCTTTTTTGTTAGAAGAATACAGAAATCCTTTTTTAGGTTTATTCTATACTGCTAAATATATAAATATTGGTGTAATTATTTCTTACACCTTATTTTATCTTCCAATTGATGATAATTAGATATGGATACATTTTTTAATACTCAAGGAACTCTGGATAATAAACTCAGAAACCAGTTTTGAAACAGCTGATTAAGATCTTAAACAAATTTTATGTTTCAATCAGTTTTCGGAGGGAGCTTGTGTTTATATTGTTCTTTAGAGTTGCAGGGAGCGTTCCATTATTATATAAAAATACTCACTTGGTAGCCTCTTAATGAATAAAATAGCTGTGTGTATTCCTGCTGTGGCTCACAACACACATCATGTAGCAAGTGTATAGGGAACATACATTTCATTTCTCCAGAGCATAATTTTATTAGCATACAAAATAATATGCTTTGTACTGGTTATAATAAGTTCATGAAGCAGAAAATTCAACCCTGCATTTTAGAATAGAAAATATGTAGGGTTCCTTACACTTGTCTCCTGAATTTTATGATTTCTTAGCTTGAGTTCCCCTAACCTAGTATTCCTGACTTCTTAAGTAAGATAGTAGAAAAAACATAGAGGAAAGACAGACGTTCACTGGGAGTGGAGAGAAATTAGGTCTCCAGCTGAAAACTGAGATGAACAGAGCTGATTTGTTGAAAAGTGAATCATCCTTAAATGATGGTGGTTTTATTTTAAGTATTTTGTTTTGAATCTCAATCATTGTTCCAGTGTTCTGGAGCCCAAGAACCATTCTCAACAATGGATGCTTCTATGGGCACTTGGGTGGTGCTGCTTAGTCACTACTGCTGGGGCTTATCAGATCACTCTCAGTATAAACCTGTGGTGCTAGGGAATAAACTCAGGCTATTGTACATTTAAGGCATGTACTCCTTGACCTTCAATAATAGTTTTTATCCAGGTTAACCCTGTGGAGAAATCCAGAGCACCAGCTTGACAGCAGTAAAATATGTGTAGTTTCTCCAACTAGAAATAGAAATATAAACTGACAATTTTATTTTTTATATTTTATTTTCAACAAGAATTGAGAAAAATAATCTTTCTACCAACCATGATCTCTGGTTGACCTATTTTCCAGCAAACACAGGGCCTAACTATCAAAGCACACTGTTATGTCCTCTTAACTGAAATTCAATAATGAATCATGGCTTCTTTTGTATTTATGTAAAATTCAGTTTCTGAGGCAGTTGACAGCTATATTGAATCCAGCACTTAGCCACTGTCAGTGGTTCCATGATGCTGCTGCCATCACACAAGCAGGTGAAAAGGGGGTCATGCTTATGCATGATTCTGATGATAAGATTATGCATGTGCATGAACATTCCCTAATATAGAGGATTTATTAAAATTCTATATCAAGGCATCCATTAAGTCTTTGATCTGGATGCTTGGGAATAGGGAGTAACAAGGCAGATACCCATGTGGAAATGGCCATCTGGAGAAAGGAAACAAACAAAACAGCAAGATAATTTCAGACTAGCTTAAGAGCTATGAGAATCCTATCAAGGTTGATGTTAAAAGTGAAATTGGAGATGATGAGAATCATATCACAGTTTAATCTTAAAGAAGAGGAAAAAAATGTTAAAGGAGAGATAGGAAATGATATGCTCTAAGAGCCAGTTAAAGAGATTAGAGGCTGAAACCTGTACTTGCACATCTCTGCCTTTCAGATGTTGCAGAAACAAAGGTTACAACATGGAGGGGCCAGAAAGATAGTACGTGGGTAAGGCTTTTGCCTTGTATGCAACTAACCAATCTGAATTTGATCCCTGGCATTCTATGTAGTTGGACCATGGCCAGGAGTGGTTCTTGAGTGTATAGCTAGAAGTAGCTTCTAAGAATTACCAGGCATAACAAATAATAAACAAAGTTTGCAACCTTGGGATGATCATGGGCTTTGTGAACCCAAGTAATTGGATTTAGAAAGTAAGGAAAAGAACTGACATTCAATGAGGTAGGATGTATATAAGTCAGAAAAACAAAAACAAAGATTTGTAAGTCAGTGACTTGAATTCCAAGACTAACAGGAAATAGTGGGACGGATTTAAGGAAAAAGGAAAGGCTTGATTCTTTTTTATAATTTAGTGATATGGTTGTGTGAATAATGGACTCATGATGGAGCAGTGGAAGCAGAAAGACATAGGGGAGGACAGTGAGTTGAACCAGAACGCAGATCATAGAATAAAATGCTGAGTTTATGATGCATTTAGTGGGTAGGGCCAATCATATTTTTAAGTGGTTTGGATAGAGGGTAAAATGGAGTCTGTTGAGGGAATCCCCTCTTCTTACTTTGGATAAAAAACTGCTTTGGGTAAACAGGCATCTCTGAGGAATTAGAATTAGATTTAGATCTGTTTTCCTCAATATTCAGATCTCCAGTTTAGTAAGATGTTCTTCATGCGTAGATCTCTCCAATCCAAGAGATCTAGAGACAGTAACTTAAGCATAGAGATCTACAGAGAAACCAGGCACACCATAATGTGGCACTTTGGTCAGTACATTTTATGGTAGGAAGGGAAGAAGCTTTTCATTTGTTTTAATTTGAGGACAATACCTGGCTGTGCTCAAGGCTTATTCCTGGCTCTCTGCTCAGGGCTTATTCCTGGAGAGCTCAGGGGATCAGACAGGGTGCTGAAGATTGAACCCTAATCTGCTGTGTGCTAAATTAGTGTTTTACCTGCTGTATTATCATCTGTCTGGCCCCAGGGGGAAAGAAGCTTTCTATTAACTAAGAGCTAGCAACTGCCTAATTGGATTTGAAGTTGTTGAGAAAACAGCAACCCAGAAAACCAGAGATCAAACTTGATTAACATGTGCTTGGTATTTTAGCTAGCATTGAGCAAACAGACAAGTAAACAGACTATAACTGGCTTTGCCTCCCAGCAGTCCTCATCAGAGTAACTAAATCTCCCAGTCCTGGATGAAGGATCACTTTGACATCAATTCATTTAAAACAAACAAGATCAAACAAAAAAAAAACAACAACAATAAAAACCAGGTTACACCCAGCAGTGCACAGGGCAACCAGGGCCACTAGTGCTCAGTGCTGAGGGGCAGAGCATGTGGTCCTAGGAATCAAACCCAGAACACATTTTAGACATGTGTTCTATCCTCATACCCCTTGCACACATACTGAATCTCATGACTGTAAAGGAAAATAATGTGGCTGCATCTCTTCCTTCCATGGGCCTGTGTTGAGTGACTCCCATGTGCCAAGTGCTGAATGTCTGCTGAGAGACATTAGTCTCTTAGTGGTTCCTCAAAAATCTGTTGACATTGTCTCTAATGTCAAACAAGCCTGTTTCTCAATCCTGTATGATCTGACTCTCTCAGCAATTCAGGCTGCCTTTCTTTATTTTATGTGTTTGTTGTTGTTGTTTTTGTTGTTTGTTTTGGGACTATATCCTGAAGTGCTCAGGGATCACTCCTGGTACTCTTAGGGATCATATGAGATATTAGGGATTGATCCAAGTTCAGCTACTTACAAGACAAAAGTCTTACCTGCTGTACTATGGCTCCAGCCCTGATTTTATTACTTTTTTAATTGAAAAATGATAAAATGCAACACACATTAAGGTCTGTGCAGAAAATTTAGAATGATTTATTGTTGGAGCATGGGCTAAAATTCAGTAACAGCACTTTTTTTTTTTTTTTTTTTGCATGTGTGAGATCTGGTTTCAATTACCCTCATGGCCAAAAACCCAAACAAGATAGAATACTAATTTTAAACTAAAAGCCCATGTAGCTAGCTTTAATCATAGGTTATAACTATCATCCTGCAGGTTGCTCTTAGAAAAACATTTTCCTATTTTTAAATTTATTTTTATAAAGGTACATATTTATGTGAGGTTCTCCCCTTCATAGTTTATGGTCTATGGGTTAAACTTATTTTCTGAAATTGGTTGCTAAAAGTATAACATTGAAAGTGTTTGCAATCCTCTTCTGATTTTTTTCTCCCCATAATCTCTTCCCATTTTTGTCTATTTCCAATTATGGGATTTACTTTAGGAAGGTGGGTAAGACCTATGGAAGGATACTCTCAAAAAAGCTGTTTGATTTCTATGCTTCAGTTCTTGTCTACGGGGCTATATTTCCTTAGACTCTGGATTCCTTGGCATCCTTTAGGTGTATGGTTACTGGGTTGACAAAAATCTCTTGCTGCACTGATAGAAAGTAGGTGAGTGAAACTCTGAATTTAAGAATTGTGCCTTCTTTAGCCTAAGCGAAGATTGGCACCAACTCCAGCAAAGGGCTGTTAACAGCATGTCATATGGTTAATGGAAAAAGCAGTTTCTGTAGATTTCTTCTAAGTTGAAGGGGGGGAAGCAATCCCCATAGTAGGTTCATACAGCACATTAGGTTCTCTGAAATCTCTCAGCCCTGCAGCTAGCATTCCACTTACACACATTTTTCATTGTTTTAAAGGGTAAATAATGCTTTTCTGGACCGGCTCCAAGGCAAAAGTCAACCAGGTGGCCTCGAGCACTTTGGAGGCTATTGGAATATGAATAGCAGTAACAGCTGGGTGAGTTTTTCTTTTCTTTAAAAAAAAAAATGATCTTTCAAAGTTGAAGAATAAAAACAATGAGTATTTGAAAAATATGTTGTGGCCTTCTCCCCAGATATTATTTTTTTGGTGTGCTGTTCAGCTGTGTGATGGGCAGTCAGCCAAGGTGATTACTTAAATTCCACAATAGCTTCTGAGAGAGGGTGAAAATCCTGATTCCAGCTCTGGCCAATCACTATAAAAAATGACACCTGTCCTTTGTTCTCAGTGTGATTGCCTGGAATGTGAGGCTTTTTTTTTTTTTTTTAATTTTTTTTTCTCACCCTTTGCCCAGACTTATACCAAAAACAAATGAGCTTTCACTTCAGGAAAAAATTTAAGAGAAACATGATTACAAAAATGGAAGCCTTTTCCTAGTAATATATTCTTTTAGAAACTACACATTGGAAAAAAAAACAGTAATTTTTGTTACATAATTATTTTTAAAACAACATTATGGGAAAGAGGGCTTTTTAAAAATGTTATATATTTTTTTTTTATAAAAAAATGTTCTTACAGATTTTTGGGAGGAGAATTCCTAACTATACTGAAAACCTTGCAACTGTATTGTAAAATATTTTAATGACTTTCTTTTACTCAATATATTATTGACCTAGCACCAAAGTTTCATAATGTATATTATAGGGTTTGCAATGTGTACAAAATCAAAATTAATTACAGTAGGACTTATAATTTAATTAAAGACCAAAAGTATATTATATTATATATCTATATCTATATATCTTAAAATGGACTGAAAGCATTTAATAAATACAACATAATAAAATATTTAAGTACTTACTCACCTGGAAATTCTAGTCACAATTTCTATTTAATAGATAATTGATGGGTGAAAATTTTTCAAAAGATAGTTTGCTAGAAATGTTATATTCATGTTTCCTTGAAAGAAAACTAACAGGATAAATTGGTGGGTAGATTTTTTACAATTGTGGATGTAGATTATTTATTTAAAATTGATGAATGTGGTCAAATTTGCACTGAATGCAGCATACTGGACATGTGTAGAATGTGTGCTAGACATGTATGTAATGCATGTTTAGGCCTCCTGCATTATTCTTAGAAATTAGGACAATGAAAGAGAGAAAAAGTAAGTCCAAAACATGTCTTTGCCTTATATGTTATGATATACAACTTTTTGATAATCATAACAATATGTGCATAGGAGTGAAAAATGACATATTGCAAGTTTGACAGGCTTATAGTATCTGAGTTTATAGAATTTAGTTTGTGAAATACGATTAATTACTCATATTGGGGATCAAGACTTGAACTTAAAAAATCACTGTATGTTTATTTCTATTTCAGTCCCCAAATTTAGAAATTACTTAGAAAATATTGGGAAAGATTAAATGAATACCTCTGACTGTAGATCTTACATAAGTGAGCTGTAAATCTCTAGATTCTTCATAGAATAAAAAAAGAGAAGAGGAACATTGTTATTCTCATGATGTAATGAAGGAAGACTTGCTTGAGTTTCTTGGGGGAATAGGCACATTCATGTCCAAAGTAGTTATTAGCTCTTCCCTTCAAATATGTGGGAGATAGGTGAGAATTTTCTCAGGCTCTCACTTCCAACTCTGCATTCTTACAGACATCACTACCTCTACTCTGCCCCCACCCCTCCAGAATCTCTCTCTTGCACTGAGGGGTCTTTTTATTTATTTAAAAATTACTTTATTTAAACACTGTGGTTTACACGATTGTTCATGGTGCATATTTTTTTGTTACATAGTTGTTTATGATTAAGTTTCAGTCATAGAGTGTACAACACCCTTCACCAGTGCACATTTCCTGCCACCAATGTCCCCAGTTTCCCCCTTCCCACTGAGAGGTCTTTGTTCTAACAATATTCCTTCCCCTACTTCCTGAATTGTCAATATTCCACTTCAGCTTAAAATTTTTATCAGCGTAACATATTTATAGTTGGCTGTAGTCTTTCTCCTCTTGCTACTGTCATGTCTCTTGTTTAGAGAACTAAGATCTCAAGAAAGACTAGAAATTCTCTAATTTCTTTCTTTTTCTCTTAACTTGACTTCATTTAGGTTTTAGACTTTACCAGTACAACAAAAGGAATGTTTTTATAGTAATCACAAACAGTGCACACATTGCCAAATAGAAGTTAATTTTCAGTCTTGACCTTTTTGCATTAGTGGTCATTTTGTTTCTGCTTGAAATGATTGGCTTAAAGGAATTATAAAAATATATGTGTGTGTAGTTCTTTGAATATACATATATGTATATACATACATATCCTCATTTTTGCACTCTTTCGTTTACTCATTTTGGGGACATGCCAGGTGATGCTCAAGAGTTTTTACTGATTCTGCTCAGGAATTATTTGAAACATTGCTTTGAAGACCGTATCAGAGATATAGAGATTGAACTGGGTCAGTTGTGTACAAGATACACCCAACTCACTCATTGTATTATCATACTGGCCCCTTAGTTTTCTCAACATTCTTGCCTCCAAGATCTGTTTTGGACCATTTTCTTAACATTGTGTTTACTTAATACATCAGGGGCCCCATTCATCCTCAAGAAATTAACATCTCTGCTTCTACTATATACCATCATTTTAATTTCTAAACTGGGCATTTTTCTCCAAATTCCATACTTGTGTATCCATTTGCTTCCTGTTATTTCTCCTTGATTCTCTGAGACATTTTCACCTCAAGATGTCTTTGTTAACCTTTGATTCCCTTGACCCAATATTCTCTTTATACATCTTCCTCTTGTATACCCTTCTCTTACATTCTTTATACATCTTCCTTTTATATACCCTTCTCTCACAATCCCACATCTTTATTTGTCAGCAAACCTTGATTCAAATATACCCATTTTTTTTTTGTGGTTTTTTGGTCACACCCGGCAGTGCTCAGGGGTTACTCCTGGCTTCATGCTCAGAAATTGCTCCCGGCAGGCACGGGGGACCATATGGGACGCCGGGATTCGAACCGATGACCTTCTGGATGAAAGGCAAACGCCTTACCTCCATGCTATCTCTCCGGCCCAAATATACCCATTTTTTAAATGTTATCAACACCTTCACCACTTTTACTCTGCTAAGTGTTCAAGATTATTTCAAATACTAGAAACTTTTTCCAGATAAAATACATCAAGCATTCCTCAGCTATTTTGAAATGTAACTTTAACTCAAAATCAAACAATAAAGAAAAAGAAAATGATGACTTGGTCTTATACAGAGTTTTTTCTTTCTTTTTTTCAACAGTATTGCTCATAATTTTTATTAATATCTTTATTTAAACACTTTAATTATAAATATGCTCGTAGTTGGGTTTCGGTCATGTAAAGAACATCCCCCCCTTCACCAGTGCAACATTCCCATCACCAATGTCCCAAATCTTCCTGCTCCTTACCCCACCCCCACCTGTACTCTAGATAGGCTTTCTACTTCCCTCATTCATTCACACTGTTAGAGTTTTTTCTTAAATACAAAATTCTAACAGCTTATAGTGATTTTTTAAAAAGACATTATATGCTATAATCAAATTGAGTATGGAGAGCTAGTTCAATGAGTTAGAGTACATAGTTTGCATGCTGGAGGTCCAGGTTAGTTCATTGGCACAACATGACCCCTGAACATTGTCAAGAGCAATTCTAGACTACAGAACAAGGAGTATCACCTGAGCATTGCTGGGTATGGTCCCCAAACCAAATCTATTTTTTTGCTTTTTATTTACATTTTGTTTTTTTGAGGGACATCCTCATTGGTGTCTATGACTTACTTCTAGATATGTGTTACCAGGGAATATTCCTGGTGATATTTGAAGTACAATTTACAGTGCCAAATATTTGAACCACAGCCAGCTACATGTAAGTAGCTACAGCTACTTTACAGAGAGATTATCCCTATAGTATCCCTGTAGTCACTGTTTATCTTTGGCTTAAATAACTTCCATATATTAAAGTATATATTTTAAAATATATAAAGTATATTTTGGTTTTCTAGAGTTATCTATTAATTTTCAGGACTCACTGAGGATAAACCATTTAAAGAATCACTGCTAATTATCCTTTCTCTGATGCCAGTGGGTAAAACTCTTTGGGATGCTTTGTAAACTTTCAATCCAGTGTCTTCAAGGGCAGCTGAGCATTTCTATGATCTAGGAGGCTAGCTAAGATTTGAGCATTAAAGCAGCAATAGTCTGAAGCTCCAATAAAGCTTTATCCAGCATTCTAAGATCCTGGTTAGAGATCTCATGACCCTTGCACATGGTTGAAAGAAGGGGGATTAAATTAGTCTTGTGCCTTTTCTCAAGGTCCCCTTACACATCACCTTTTTGCTGCATACTACAAAGTCACACTGTTCCAGGCATTTCCATTTAAATTGCTCACTCCACATTGTGTTCCTCCTGTCCTTGCTCTAACTGGGAGGTTTGTGGCAGTATTTGTGACCACTCTTATCTGTGACCCACATTAGCCTATGTAAGAACACAGCAGATGAGCCATCACTCAACAAGCCATTACGTTCTTGACAGTGACCATTTTGTGAATCTAATGTGATGGGACTTGAAAGTTAAATCATTTCACTAGGACTTTAAATCATTTAAAATAGTCATTTCAACTCAATGTAGTACCAAAGTTATTTGAAGGAACTTTATTTTGGACTACAAAGACTTGCATTTTGTTCTGCTGCATGTGCTATAAAATTTGTTTTCTTTATCTTTCAGGATCTATGAGAAATATTTGGACTTGGTCAACTGACATTACAAGCATCCTCATCAGCCTTTGAATACGCATTCGCTAATGTGACTGTTCAGCCTCACTGTTTTTAACCTGGACTTTATCTGTCCTCCCACTCTGTTGAAAGACAAAGATGGCCAGTTTCTCCTTGTCATTATTTTATGCATATTTGCAGAAGCTGATTATTGAACGCATATTTAATCTAGGCTGCCAATGAAATCTTACATTATTTTTCTAATTGGTTTCACCTCTTATGGAAAGTGTAATTAAAGCTACATTAATAAGATTTTTTAAAAAAGGTTAGAATCATTTGATGACTTCAGGTTAGAGCTGTGGATGCTGCCTACTTTTCTGCTAAAGTAGTTAATTCTTATCTAATTCTCAAATCAGGCTGAGGGAAGCTTTGGCATTTTCTTTTAGATTTTAATTCCTGCATTCTTAGCCCAGCATACAAATGTAAATGAAAGGAAAAAATAGATCTTTTATACTCAACTATTTTGAAATAAATTTTGAATTACTTTTGCAAATGTAGTTTTATATTTTTAAATGAAATGCTCTGGTGTTTCTTTCTCTTAAGGCATCTCATTTGTACATTCCTTTTACATATATATATACATATATATATATAAATCAAATGTTATTTCTATTGGATCTGACTGTGGTATTGATTGACTTACTAACACTCTTCCAGTTACTTTTCTGAGAGGTCGTGATTGTTATAAAAATCAGCTAGATACAAATATAGCTGTCATACATAGTTTTAGCTGTTTTGGAAACTTGTTCTATTCAACCTATTTCATATTGCTATTCAATTGGTTTTTCTAACTTTTATTACCTTCAACTAGTTTATAGATACTAGAGTGTATGAATATTGGTTTTCCATGATACATATTTCATCCCCAAGCCTCCATGTTTTCCATGGAAAACATTGCATTCAGTCTCAAAATAAAGACTGGAAAAAATGAATAATTTTTGCAACTGTACAACTGGTAAGAAAGACTTTGAAACACTGGAATATTTTGTTAAAATTAATTTTCCAAGTCTCTGAATTTGGGTAAATATTTGGAGTTGAGGTTCTTTGACCAAGATTATGGGCTCATGGTGCAATGCAAGAATGAAATATAGAAAGAACGTGTGTGTGTGTGTGTGTGTGTGTGTGTGTGTGTGTGTGTGTGTTAGGAGGAGAACAGATGGTGTTCAACTAGATTCTCTGGAGTAAATAATGTAGATACTCTTGGTTTCCTCACTCTGCAGCCAGCTGAAGCTGCATTAGTGCTATTGACACTAGCATAAAATGTTGGTTCCATTTGAAATCCTTGTCATTGCCTTCTGTAGGGAGAGCAAAATCCATCAGACTGGGTTGAAAATATTGCCAAATAGATTGTTGTAGCATTTCACTGTGGCATGCAGCCATTTCAACTCTCCATTTGCCAGCCAGCTAACTCACAGCCTACAGCCTTCTGCTCAACATTTCTTATTTGCTGCTACTTACTACTAGGTAAACAGGAGTGCATTAGAGAAAGGAATAATTATTATTTAGCTTTGAGAAGTTGGAAATTTCCCTTCCACTGATGCTGGATCCCATATTTTCCAACCAATATTTTGTTTAGATATCTGTTTTCATTAAAAAGCAAATTGTATTGGTAGACACACTAAATTTGTTATAAAATTCTAGAATAGGTGTAGAGTTGTGAACATTGTCCTTTGCATACTTATCTCTATAGGCAGAAATAACTAAAAAATAAACAAAGGTGTGTGAATGAGGCTGTCTACCATTTTGCTTTTCACATTTAATCTATCCTGTTGAATTAGTTTATATAAAATATGAGTTAATTTGTGGGTAACTCTATATGAAAATCTCAAGTTCGAATCACCATTACCATTACTTCATTTTTTTTTTTTTGTTTTTTTGTTTTTGGGCCACACCTGGTGACACTCGGGGGTTACTCCTGGATATGTACTCAGAAATTGCTCCTGTCTTGGGGGCCATATGTGATGCCGGGGGATTGAATCGCGGTCTGTCCTAGGTTAGTGCATGTAAGGGCAAACACCTTACTGCTTGCACCACGTGCTCCAGCCCCTGCTTCAATTTTTTTTTTAAAGAAAAAATACTACTCATCTTCTCTCAAATGTTTCAACATACTAAAAGGAAAGAAATGCTTCTGTTTTATGAGGACAGCAGAGCACTATTTAGCACCAAAACTAAACACAGATTGTCCAGTAAAAGAAAATTACAACCAGCATCTCTGATGAACATAAATGCAAAACGTCTAAACAAAACTAATCAAAAATAAATGGAAAAGATCATATACCATGATCAGGTGGGATTTACCCCATTTATTCCATTTACAAATGGGGTATAATAAACCATCAAAGTAATTAATCAAAACAAAAAAAAAATAAGGCACTAGAGAGAGAGAATGCAGTCAGTAAGTTGCTGGCTTTGCAAATAACTGACCCTTGTTCAATAGCTGCTACTGTCTGTCGTCTCCCAAGTACCACCAGAATATGATTCCTGTGCATAGAACCAGATGTGGCTCAAGCTTCTTTCTTAAAAAAAAAGTTCAATCCTCAGTAAGCAAGTGTATTAAGCACTATAGCAGCATGTGTGCAAGCACTGCTGATCACTGCAGCTAATTCTTTGTGTCTGATGCCCAGTTATAGCCACAATAGTAAAGGAAGGAAAAGGGAAAAAGTGAAATACTCATTATATGGATATGGATGTGAAGAATGATGCTATCAAAGGCCCATTCTACATAAAGCAAAATACAAATTTAGTATTTGTTTTTCTAGTTGTTTTTGAGTAACATTCTTCACAAGACTAGAACAAAAGGAGTATAAAATTGGTATGGGAAACAATGAAAAGTCTCATAATTAAAGCAATTATGAGGAAAAATGGACAAAAACAGAAGTATGATACTATTTAATTCAAGTTAGACCATAAAGCTACAGTAATCAAAGTATGGTGGCACTAGAAAGGATAAAAGACACACAGATTAATGGGATGAATCAAGAGCTCAGAAGTAGAAGCACATATATATGAATAACTGATTTAAAATGAGGGATCAATTTATAAAATAGAAAATGGGATGTCTGAGAAATTGTACCATGAACATTATGCAAGTTTAATTATAATTATACCAAATTAATCCAAATGAAAGAATAAAAAATTTGGGTGTAATACCTGAACTAAAAAATACATAGAAGGAAACAGGCAATAAGCTCTATGACATAGATTGTGAGCCACAAATGCTTTTAGACTGAGGGACTTTGTGTCACGCCCTTCATACAAAATTGTAGATGAGATTGGCATGGATTTATTTGTTGTTTTGTGTTTTTTTCCTTTTAAATATTCTCTTTTTCTTCTTTCTTTCTTTCTTTGTCTTCCTTCCTTCCTTCCTTCCTTCCTTCCTTCCTTCCTTCCTTCCTTCCTTCCTTCCTTCCTTCCTTCCTTCCTTCCTTCCTTCCTTCCTTCCTTCCTTCCTCCTTCCTTCCTCCCTTCCTTCCTTCCTCCCTCCCTTTCTCCCTTTTTTCTTCCTTCCTCCCTTCCTCCCTCCCGCCCTCCCTCCTTCCTTCCTCCCTCCCTCCCTCCCTCCCTCCCTCCCTCCCTCCCTCCCTCCCTCCCTCCCTCCCTCCCTCCCTCCCTCCCTTCCTTCCTTCCTTCCTTCCTTCCTTCCTTCCTTCCTTCCTTCCTTCCTTCCTTCCTTCCTTCCTCCCTTCCTTCTTTTCTTTCTTTCTTTCTTTTTTTTTGGGGGGGGGGGCCACACGATGACGCTCAGGGGTTACTCCTGGCTATGTGCTCAGCAATCGCTTCTGGCTTGAAGGGCCATAGGGGACGCCGGGGTATCGAACCACAGTCCATCCTACCACTAGTGCATATTCTTTTTTAATAATAGAAAAACAGAAAGAAAAATATAACAAATGGGAGCATATCAAACTAAAAAGCTTCTGTATAGATAACTTTAATGGCTTCTATAAAGAATCCATTGTTAAAACAAAAAGATGCTCTATTAAATGGAAGTAGGTATTTTTAAATGATATAAAAAAGTAGGTATTTTCAAAACCATATTCAGAATATAAGAACCACCTGTATAACTCTAACAGAAAAGCGTAAAAAGAGGGCAGAAGACCTTAAATAGACATTCACAAAACAGACATACAGAGATAGCTGACAGACACACGAAAAGTTTTTTTTTCTCTTAATATTAGGTAAGTGTAATTCACAACACAATGAGATCTCACCTCACATCAGTTTTAATTACTATTATTAAAATATTTGACAAGGATTGAAGAAAGCACCTGTGCACTTTTGGTAGGAATGTGAATTGATATACCCAATATCAACAGTATAGAAGTGTCTGAAAACATAAAAATAGATCTATCATAAAATATTATTTGGGGCATTTCCTTGATGAATATACAAACACTGAAAAGATATGCAACTCTAATGTTTATTGCGATATTTTTTAGTAGAATTATATATACATATAATCCTCAATCACCTGAAAAATGAATGATTAGATAAAGATGCAGTATTTAAACACAATAGGACTACTCATCCATAACAAAAACAAAAGATTTCCATTTGCATCTGTATGGATGGTACTGATGAAATTGGTGAAGAGGGGTTTATAGTGAGATCAGAAGGAGAAAGGCATATATAATATGATTTTGTTTGTCAACTATAAAGAACAAAACAAAGGAACAAACCATACAGTTTATTAAACTCTGACAACAGGAAGGAGCAGGGTGGAGAGGACTTCCTGATTTGTGAATATTGGTGGTGGGCATGGTGTGATATATTCAGATGAGAAAGCAGTATGTCTGAAAACTACACTGCAATCTGATATTTAGCTCAAAAATTAGACTGTATTTGAAAATAGCATTTAAAAAATACCAAATGCTGACGAAACTAATGAGCCAAAATAGTCAATGGTTTTATGTAGAGAAATAATGGCAGTTGAAAACTTAAAATACCTTCCTAATACATGTAAAATGATTAAAAAAGGACAAAACTTGAATACTAGTAATTTTCTTTTTTTGATTTTTTGGGCCACACCTGGTGACACTAAGGTTTTACTCCTAGCTATGCACTCAGAAATCGCTTCTGGCTTGAGGGACCATATGGGATGTCGGGGGAATCTAACTGCAATCTGTCCTAGGTTAGCACGTGCAAGGAAAAACGCCCTCCTGCTTGTGCACTGCTCTGGCCCCAATACTAGTAATTTAAAGGAACCTATATTATAGAGGTTTTGATGTATGTGGTCAAATTACTTTCCCAAAGATGGCAACAATATGTGTTACCTCTAGAACTATGGCAAATATCATCCCTGGTATTTAATAGGCTTCAAAATACTTTTATCTCTGTGGAAAATGTGTTTATATGTAAAGAATAAACTATTTCAAATAGCCAAAATCTATAAATAATCCAGGAGTCCAAGATAGGATAACTATATAAAGAAACTAATAAATGTCGTGTTATATATGTGTATATATATGTGCATATGTATGCTCACAGTGAATACTACTGCTTGTGAGAAAAGATAAAATAATGAAAGTTGTGTGAATAGAACTGGAGGAGATCATGCTGTTTGTAGTCAGTCAGAATGGAGAGACAGAATTATTTCTCTCAGATGTGGAATGTAACAAAAGACCAAAAGCAAAAGAAGCTAAAAATTGGGGCCGGCGAGGTGGCGCTAGAGGTAAGGTGTCTGCCTTGCCAGCGCTAGCCAAGGATCAGGACCACAGTTCAATCCCCTGGTGTCCCATATGGTCCCCCCAAGCCAGGGGCAATTTCTGAGCACTTAGCCAGGAGTAACCCCTGAGCATCAAACAGGTGTGGCCCGAAAAACAAAAAACAAACAAAAAAACAAAACAAAACAAAAAAAGCTAAAATTGGTCTACAGACTGAAACTTAACATGGCAATGAAATGTATCTTAGGAGATTAGAGTATTTAAGAGATTAATAGTAAAACAAATATTTTTCTTGCCAATATTTCTAAAAATGATAACTTCAATTTAAAATTTAAGACTTGGTAAAAAAATCTAGCTGAAAAACATGTAACTTATTTTACAAAAACATATAGTCATAGAAAGCTCAATACTAACTTTGAAGATATAAATAAATAGAAATGGATTAGCTGGTTCTATTCTTAAGAATGGAGTTTTGCAGGCATGGACACTGCAGGCTATAATAGTAGGCATTAAGAGATAGAAGAAATTAAAAAAAAAGAGATAGAAGAAATAGTAAAAAGTGTAACTTTTTGGATTTTAATCTATGAAATGGGGTCATATAGTTAGCTCTGTGCCAATGTGCATGAAATAAGATTGGAGTGATGCATAATAAATGGTACATGAAGAAGAAAAATATGCTTTGTGTTTTCCTTTAGTATTACGAAGAGAATAAATTTCATGTAGCCATTTCTTTTAGAAAGTAGTTATTTTAGAATCCTTTTCTTTTTTTGGCTATTCTGTTGTTTAACAACATAGTATAAAAAGGATAACAAAGGATGCTTTTTATTCTCTCACAAATTTATTTGCTTAAAAGTGAGGGTTTTTATAAAGGCATAAAAAGGCAAAATCCGATGCTATTTTTTTATTACGTTTATTTCCCATGTCTTGATGCCGATCAGCCAGAGCAGAGGATAGACATTTGCTGCCACACTGACAATCAGACACTCCAGTGGGCTAATGATTGATCTGCTGGCTTTGCTACTCAGCTTACTTGGCATGTGCCCGAAGCCTCACTTCTCTGGTTCCTACTCCGAATGCTGCTGCAGGCTGAAGTAATAGGATAGTTGGGCACCAGAGGGCCAGCATTTCTATGTGTGCAAAAATGCTACAGGAATCATCAACTCTGTATTATAAACTGGTTAGAGATTTTAATGTTTATTTTAGAAACTCTAATTGTACCAATGGAGCCAAATTTGTGCTTTAGTAATGAGGTAGGGCAGGGGGGGGGGGACCAAAAATAGACAAGGATATTTGATGACTTTTTGTTTTTTATTTCTGTTTGGTTTTGAGTTCATACCCAGTAGTGTTCAGGGACTTCTCTTGGCTCTGTGCTCAGGAGTAACTCTTGATGGTGCTGGTGGGAATATATGACTCAGAACCAGAATCCTATCATTGTAACAAGGCAGGGGCATCATGCTGTGCCTGAAGGAATATTTGAAATAGGTCATTATAAATTAGAAAATAAGATCTCAAAATAGTAATGTAACATTGACAGTCTAGTTTGTTTCCAATATGGGATCATGGAGACACAAATGGTCTATTTCTGTTCTCAGAGAATAGAGCAGTCAGGATGGGCAAGCGTTTATGTCTATATTAAACAGTCCTCATATCTATGGGATATTGTTTCTTTCTTTTTTTTTTTTTTTTTTTTTTTTTTTTGGTTTTTTGGGCCACACCCGCGTTACTCAGAGGTTACTCCTGGCTGTCTGCTCAGAAATAGCTCCTGGCAGGCATGGGGAACCATATGGGACACTGGGATTCGAACCAACCACCTTGGTCCTGGATTGCTGCTTGCAAGGCAAACGCCGCTGTGCTATCTCTCCAGGCCCTATTGTTTCTTTTTTTTTTTTTTTGGTTTTTTTTTTGGGCCACACCCGGTAACGCTCAGGGTTACTCCTGGCTATGTGCTCAGAAGTTGCTCCTGCTTGGGGGACCATATGGGACACCGGGGGATCGAACCGCGGTCCGCTCCAGGCTAGCGCAGGCAGGCAGGCACCTTACCTTTAGCGCCACCGCCCGGCCCCAATTTCTTTCTTATTTCTGTTCTATATACCATAAAAAATCAGCAGGAAGTTCTGTTCACCTTAGCCACTAAAGTACCTGGGCTGTTGATAGCTACCTTTATTTTTGTTTGCTCTGCAACAGGAAGTATTAACAGTGGTATCATGCATAGAGTAATTGCTTTCCCCAGAAAACAGTAGTTGGTATTTCTGTTTATATTTTATTGGCCAGAACAAGTCATATAGCTAGTCCTAACTTTGAACAGAATTCTACAATATTCCCAGAAAGAAAAAGAGAACTAGAGCATTTTATAAATAGCCCAATGATTACACAAAGAAATGCTCTATAAGATGGAAGAAGCAAGACAAAGACTCAGGCATAAAAACATTTAAGGTAAAAGATACATATAAAAGTAAAATACAAGTCCTGCTCAGTTCAGAAATTTTCATCGGGTTAACATGCAAGGTATTGTGCAAGGCATGCCAATAACAAACACATATAAAGCAGCCATAAAAGAATTGAACATTGTGTTAAGGATATATGCACATACATATGTGACAAGATCTATACAAAGCCATGAGGCAACAAATGTATGACAGAATATAGCATGCTTTATGCACAATATTTAAAAGCCTGGGCTTTTGAAGGGTTGTGAGAAACTAATTATCATGATTAAGGTTTTACTTCATTTATGTATCTAACTCTCTGTTGTTATTGTTGAGATCATTGGGGGTCTCATACTTGGCTGAGGTGCTTGCCAGGACTTTTATTCTTTTTGTTTGTTTGTTTGGCCACACCTGGCAGCGCACAGGGGTTACTTCTGGCTCAGAAATCATCCCTGGAAGGCTCAGGGACCATATGGGATGTGAGGGTTGAGCCTATTCAGCTGCTATAGATCTAGGGTTTTTATTCTTGACTTTCAGGGCTTGACCATGTGTTTACTAGAGGAGGGACTCCTGGCTTTGGTGCTCATAAATCTTTGGTGTTGGTGCTCACAAGATCTTTAGTTGTGATATTCTCACATGTGTGCTTTAGGTCACAAACTTTGGTAGCGGCTCTCGGATCTTAGACAGCAGGACAAACAGGTCTATACTTGTGGGCAGCATTAAGGATTAAATTTATGGCCTCACACTGTGAGGTAGGCTTAGCCATTCCCTAAGCCCTACAGTTATGTTTTAAATAAATCATGGTTAATCTTGTAGAAGGCAGATTAGAGGGAGGCAATGCCAGAGGTTTGTGGAGAGAGGTATCTATTAAGGGGACTAATTTTTATTAAGTATGAAAGGGAGGGAAATATCAGAACAGAAAGTTTCCTTTATGCACTGATATTTTTTTAAATAAGTAAAAGAATTTGTTGTAATTTTCTTCTTTAATAAATAATTTTTTAATTAAATCACTGTGAAGTACACAATTACAAAGTTGTTCATGATGGAGTTCAGTCACACAATGTAACAATACCCTTCACCAGTGCACATTTCCCACCACCAATGTCTCCATTTCCCTCCTGCCCTCCTTTCCTTCTCCTCCTTTCCTTCTTCTCTGCCTGCCTCTGTGGCAGATATTTTTCTTCTCTCTCTCCCTCTCTTTCTTTTTTCTTCTAAGACACTGTGATTTGCAGCATTATTACTGAACAAGTTTGCTCTGGGGTTTTTGACAACTGGCTTACCCCAGGTGTAATATAAGTGAAGAGGCAAAGACTCTTGACATATGGATATTAGATGAAGCAGGCCCATTACCAAAATGGCAGACTGCTCAGGGGAGCTGCTGACACAAAGGCAACAGTCTTTCCCATATGTAGTATGAAAGGATGCTGATGATACCTGTCTTTTATGTCTGTAGGTTATTAGCAATCCCATGAGCAGTTTTCTCTTGGAAAGAACTATAATGTTACTAGGAGGCTTGGGTGTCTAGCATTGCCATACATTAGCTTAGAATATATTACTGTGCCGAACTTCTAGAACCATAAAGAAAGACTCCATCCTAGGCTCCATCCTATGACCTGTACAAATACCAAGACCTCTAGCTACAGAGGCCTGATTTTATCATCCACAACTGAGCAGAAAGTTTCCAGACATCACAAAAGGACCTAGGGAAGAGAATTAAGAGCATGTACTAAGCCTGT